>NW_027635088.1:0-79940 GCF_949748355.1 Melanostigma gelatinosum | reverse complement strand
TAAAAAAATATTTTTTTTTCCAAAGTAACTAAATTTTTTTTTTTTTTTCCAAAGTAACTAAAAAAATTTTTTTTTTTCCAAAGTAACTAAAAAAATATTTTTTTTTCCAAAGAAACTAAAAAAATATTATTTTTTCCAAAGTAACTAAAAAATTATTATTTTTTCCAAAGAAACTAAAAAAATATTTTTTTTCCAAAGTAACTAAAAAAATATTTTTTTTCCCAAAGTAACTAAAAAATATTTTTTTTTCCAAAGTAACTAAAAAATATTTTTTTTTCCAAAGTAACTAAAAAAATATTTTTTTTTCCAAAGTAACTAAAAAAATATTTTTTTTTTCCAAAGTAATTAAAAAAATATTTTTTTTTCCAAAGTAACTAAAAAAATATTTTTTTTTCCAAAGTAACTAAAAAAATATTTTTTTTTCCAAAGTAACTAAAAAAATATTTTTTTTTCCAAAGTAACTAAAAAAATATTTTTTTTTCCAAAGTAACTAAAAAAATATTTTTTTTTCCAAAGTAACTAAAAAAATATTTTTTTTTCCAAAGTAACTAAAAAAATATTTTTTTTTCCAAGTAACTAAAAAAATATTTTTTTTTCCAAAGAAACTAAAAAAATATTTTTTTTTCCAAAGTAACTAAAAAAATATTTTTTTTTCCAAAGTAACTAAAAAAATATTTTTTTTCCCAAAGAAACTAAAAAAATATTTTTTTTCCCAAAGAAACTAAAAAAATATTTTTTTTTCCAAAGTAACTAAAAAAAAATTTTTTTTTCCAAAGTAACTAAAAAAATATTTTTTTTTCCAAAGTAACTAAAAAAATATTTTTTTTTCCAAAGTAACTAAAAAAATATTTTTTTTTCCAAAGTAACTAAAAAAATATTTTTTTTTCCAAAGTAACTAAAAAAATATTTTTTTTCCAAAGTAACTAAATAAATATTTTTTTTTCCAAAGTAACTAAAAAAATATTTTTTTTCCCAAAGTAACTAAAAAAATATTTTTTTTCCAAAGTAACTAAAAAAATATTTTTTTTTCCAAAGTAACTAAAAAAATATTTTTTTTCCAAAGTAACTAAAAAAATATTTTTTTTTCCAAAGAAACTAAAAAAAAATTTTTTTTTCCAAAGTAACTAAAAAATTTTTTTTTTCCAAAGTAACTAAAAAAATATTTTTTTTTCCAAAGTAACTAAAAAAATATTTTTTTTTCCAAAGAAACTAAAAAAATTTTTTTTTTTCCAAAGTAACTAAAAAAAAAAATTTTTTTCCAAAGAAACTAAAAAAATATTTTTTTTTCCAAAGTAACTAAAAATATATTTTTTTCCAAAGTAACTAAAAAAATATTTTTTTTCCAAAGTAACTAAAAAAATATTTTTTTTTCCAAAGTAACTAAAAAAATATTTTTTTTTTCCAAAGTAACTAAAAAAATATTTTTTTTCCAAAGTAACTAAAAAAATATTTTTTTTTCCAAAGTAACTAAAAAAATATTTTTTTTTCCAAAGTAACTAAAAAAATATTTTTTTTTCCAAAGAAACTAAAAAAATATTTTTTTTCCAAAGTAACTAAAAAAATATTTTTTTTTCCAAAGTAACTAAAAAAATATTTTTTTTTCCAAAGTAACTAAAAAAATATTTTTTTTCCCAAAGAAACTAAAAAAATATTTTTTTTTCCAAAGTAACTAAAAAAATATTTTTTTTCCAAAGTAACTAAAAAAATATTTTTTTTTCCAAAGTAACTAAAAAATATTTTTTTTCCCAAAGTAACTAAAAAAATATTTTTTTTTCCAAAGTAACTAAAAATATATTTTTTTTCCAAAGTAACTAAAAAAATATTTTTTTTCCAAAGTAACTAAAAAAATATTTTTTTTTCCAAAGTAACTAAAAAAATATTTTTTTTTCCAAAGTAACTAAAAATATATTTTTTTTCCAAAATAACTAAAAAAATATTTTTTTTTTCCAAAGTAACTAAAGAAAAAAAAATTTCCAAAGTAACTAAAAAAATATTTTTTTTTCCAAAGTAACTAAAAAAATATTTTTTTTTCCAAAGTAACTAAAAAAATATTTTTTTTTCCAAAGTAACTAAAAAAATATTTTTTTTTCCAAAGTAACTAAAAAAAAATATTTTTTTTCCAAAGTAACTAAAAAATTATTTTTTTTCCCAAAGTAACTAAAAATATATATTTTTTTCCAAAGTAACTAAAAAAATATTTTTTTTCCAAAGTAACTAAAAAAATATATTTTTTTCCAAAGTAACTAAAAAAATATTTTTTTTTCCAAAGTAACTAAAAAAATATTTTTTTTCCAAAGTAACTAAAAAAATATTTTTTTTTCCAAAGTAACTAAAAAAATATTTTTTTTTCCAAAGTAACTAAAAAAATATTTTTTTTTCCAAAGTAACTAAAAAAATATTTTTTTTTCCAAAGTAACTAAAAAAATATTTTTTTTCCAAAGTAACTAAAAAAATATTTTTTTTTCCAAAGTAACTAAAAAAATATTTTTTTTTCCAAAGTAACTAAAAAAATATTTTTTTTTCCAAAGTAACTAAAAAAATATTTTTTTTTCCAAAGAAACTAAAAAAATATTTTTTTTTCCAAAGTAACTAAAAAAATATTTTTTTTTCCAAAGTAACTAAAAAAATATTTTTTTTTCCAAAGTAACTAAAAAAATATTTTTTTCCCAAAGTAACTAAAAAAATATTTTTTTTTCCAAAGTAACTAAAAAAATATTTTTTTTTCCAAAGTAACTAAAAAAATATTTTTTTTTCCAAAGTAACTAAAAAAATATTTTTTTTTCCAAAGTAACTAAAAAAATATTTTTTTTTCCAAAGTAACTAAAAAAATATTTTTTTTCCAAAGTAACTAAATAAATATTTTTTTTTCCAAAGTAACTAAAAAAATATTTTTTTTCCCAAAGTAACTAAAAAAATATTTTTTTTCCAAAGTAACTAAAAAAATATTTTTTTTTCCAAAGTAACTAAAAAAATATTTTTTTTTCCAAAGTAACTAAAAAAATATTTTTTTTTCCAAAGAAACTAAAAAAATATTTTTTTTTCCAAAGTAACTAAAATTTTTTTTTTTTTTCCAAAGTAACTAAAAAAATTTTTTTTTTTCCAAAGTAACTAAAAAAATATTTTTTTTTCCAAAGAAACTAAAAAAAAAAATTTTTTCCAAAGTAACTAAAAAAAAAAAATTTTTCCAAAGAAACTAAAAAAATATTTTTTTTTTCCAAAGAAACTAAAAAAATATTTTTTTTCCCAAAGTAACTAAAAAAAAAAAAAAATTTCCAAAGAAACTAAAAAAATTTTTTTTTTTCCAAAGTAACTAAAAAATTTTTTTTTTTTCCAAAGTAATTAAAAAAATATTTTTTTTTCCAAAGTAACTAAAAAAATATTTTTTTTTCCAAAGTAACTAAAAAAAATGTTTTTTTCCCAAAGTAACTAAAATTTTTTTTTTTTTTCCAAAGTAACTAAAAAATTTTTTTTTTTTTCCAAAGAAACTAAAAAAATATTTTTTTTCCCAAAGTAACTAAAAAAAAAAAAAAATTTCCAAAGAAACTAAAAAAATATTTTTTTTTCCAAAGTAATTAAAAAAATATTTTTTTTTCCAAAGTAACTAAAAAAATATTTTTTTTTCCAAAGTAACTAAAAAAAATTTTTTTTTCCCAAAGTAACTAAAAAATTTTTTTTTTTCCAAAGAAACTAAAAAAATATTTTTTTTTCCAAAGTAACTAAATTTTTTTTTTTTTTCCAAAGTAACTAAAAAAATTTTTTTTTTTCCAAAGTAACTAAAAAAATATTTTTTTTCCAAAGAAACTAAAAAAATATTTTTTTTTCCAAAGTAACTAAAAAATTATTATTTTTTCCAAAGAAACTAAAAAAATATTTTTTTTCCAAAGTAACTAAAAAAATATTTTTTTTCCCAAAGTAACTAAAAAAAATATTTTTTTTTCCAAAGTAACTAAAAAATATTTTTTTTTCCAAAGTAACTAAAAAAATATTTTTTTTCCAAAGTAACTAAAAAAATATTTTTTTTTTCCAAAGTAATTAAAAAATATTTTTTTTTCCAAAGTAACTAAAAAAATATTTTTTTTTCCAAAGTAACTAAAAAAATATTTTTTTTTCCAAAGTAACTAAAAAAATATTTTTTTTTCCAAAGTAACTAAAAAAATATTTTTTTTTCCAAAGTAACTAAAAAAATATTTTTTTTTCCAAAGTAACTAAAAAAATATTTTTTTTTCCAAAGTAACTAAAAAAATATTTTTTTTTCCAAAGTAACTAAAAAAATATTTTTTTTTCCAAAGAAACTAAAAAAATATTTTTTTTTCCAAAGTAACTAAAAAAATATTTTTTTTTCCAAAGTAACTAAAAAAATATTTTTTTTCCCAAAGAAACTAAAAAAATATTTTTTTTCCCAAAGAAACTAAAAAAATATTTTTTTTTCCAAAGTAACTAAAAAAAAATTTTTTTTTCCAAAGTAACTAAAAAAATATTTTTTTTTCCAAAGTAACTAAAAAAATATTTTTTTTTCCAAAGTAACTAAAAAAATATTTTTTTTTCCAAAGTAACTAAAAAAAAATTTTTTTTTCCAAAGTAACTAAAAAAATATTTTTTTTCCAAAGTAACTAAATAAATATTTTTTTTTCCAAAGTAACTAAAAAAATATTTTTTTTCCCAAAGTAACTAAAAAAATATTTTTTTTCCAAAGTAACTAAAAAAATATTTTTTTTTCCAAAGTAACTAAAAAAATATTTTTTTTTCCAAAGTAACTAAAAAAATATTTTTTTTTCCAAAGAAACTAAAAAAAAATTTTTTTTTCCAAAGTAACTAAAAATTTTTTTTTTTTCCAAAGTAACTAAAAAAATATTTTTTTTTCCAAAGTAACTAAAAAAATATTTTTTTTTCCAAAGAAACTAAAAAATTTTTTTTTTTCCAAAGTAACTAAAAAAAAAAATTTTTTTCCAAAGAAACTAAAAAAATATTTTTTTTTCCAAAGTAACTAAAAATATATTTTTTTTCCAAAGTAACTAAAAAAATATTTTTTTTCCAAAGTAACTAAAAAAATATTTTTTTTTCCAAAGTAACTAAAAAAATATTTTTTTTTCCAAAGTAACTAAAAAAATATTTTTTTTTCCAAAGTAACTAAAAAAATATTTTTTTTTCCAAAGTAACTAAAAAAATATTTTTTTTTCCAAAGTAACTAAAAAAATATTTTTTTTTCCAAAGAAACTAAAAAAATATTTTTTTTCCAAAGTAACTAAAAAAATATTTTTTTTTCCAAAGTAACTAAAAAAATATTTTTTTTTCCAAAGTAACTAAAAAAATATTTTTTTTCCCAAAGAAACTAAAAAAATATTTTTTTTTCCAAAGTAACTAAAAAAATATTTTTTTTCCAAAGTAACTAAAAAAATATTTTTTTTTCCAAAGTAACTAAAAAAATATTTTTTTTCCCAAAGTAACTAAAAAAATATTTTTTTTTCCAAAGTAACTAAAAATATATTTTTTTTCCAAAGTAACTAAAAAAATATTTTTTTTCCAAAGTAACTAAAAAAATATTTTTTTTTCCAAAGTAACTAAAAAAATATTTTTTTTTCCAAAGTAACTAAAAATATATTTTTTTTCCAAAATAACTAAAAAAATATTTTTTTTTTCCAAAGTAACTAAAGAAAAAAAAATTTCCAAAGTAACTAAAAAAATATTTTTTTTTCCAAAGTAACTAAAAAAATATTTTTTTTTCCAAAGTAACTAAAAAAATATTTTTTTTTCCAAAGTAACTAAAAAAATATTTTTTTTTCCAAAGTAACTAAAAAAAAATATTTTTTTCCAAAGTAACTAAAAAATTATTTTTTTCCCAAAGTAACTAAAAATATATTTTTTTCCAAAGTAACTAAAAAAATATTTTTTTTCCAAAGTAACTAAAAAAATATATTTTTTTCCAAAGTAACTAAAAAAATATTTTTTTTTCCAAAGTAACTAAAAAAATATTTTTTTTTCCAAAGTAACTAAAAAAATATTTTTTTTTCCAAAGTAACTAAAAAAATATTTTTTTTTCCAAAGTAACTAAAAAAATATTTTTTTTTCCAAAGTAACTAAAAAAATATATTTTTTTCCAAAGTAACTAAAAAAATATTTTTTTTTCCAAAGTAACTAAAAAAATATTTTTTTTTCCAAAGTAACTAAAAAAATATTTTTTTTTCCAAAGTAACTAAAAAAATATTTTTTTTTCCAAAGTAACTAAAAAAATATTTTTTTTTCCAAAGAAACTAAAAAAATATTTTTTTTTCCAAAGTAACTAAAAAAATATTTTTTTTTCCAAAGTAACTAAAAAAATATTTTTTTTTCCAAAGTAACTAAAAAAATATTTTTTTTCCCAAAGTAACTAAAAAAATATTTTTTTTCCAAAGTAACTAAAAAAATATTTTTTTTCCAAGTAACTAAAAAAATATTTTTTTTTCCAAAGTAACTAAAAAAATATTTTTTTTTCCAAAGTAACTAAAAAAATATTTTTTTTTCCAAAGTAACTAAAAAAATATTTTTTTTCCAAAGTAACTAAATAAATATTTTTTTTTCCAAAGTAACTAAAAAAATATTTTTTTCCCAAAGTAACTAAAAAATATTTTTTTCCAAAGTAACTAAAAAAATATTTTTTTTTCCAAAGTAACTAAAAAAATATTTTTTTTTCCAAAGTAACTAAAAAAATATTTTTTTTTCCAAAGAAACTAAAAAAATATTTTTTTTTCCAAAGTAACTAAAATTTTTTTTTTTTTCCAAAGTAACTAAAAAAATTTTTTTTTTTCCAAAGTAACTAAAAAAATATTTTTTTTTCCAAAGAAACTAAAAAAAAAAATTTTTTCCAAAGTAACTAAAAAAAAAAAATTTTTTCCAAAGAAACTAAAAAAATATTTTTTTTTCCAAAGTAACTAAAAATATATTTTTTTTCCAAAGTAACTAAAAAATATTTTTTTTCCAAAGTAACTAAAAAAATATTTTTTTTTCCAAAGTAACTAAAAAAATATTTTTTTTTCCAAAGTAACTAAAAAAATATTTTTTTTCCAAAGTAACTAAAAAAATATTTTTTTTTCCAAAGTAACTAAAAAAAATATTTTTTTTTCCAAAGTAACTAAAAAAATATTTTTTTTTCCAAAGAAACTAAAAAAATATTTTTTTTTCCAAAGTAACTAAAAAATATTTTTTTTTCCAAAGTAACTAAAAAATATTTTTTTTTCCAAAGTAACTAAAAAATATTTTTTTTCCCAAAGAAACTAAAAAAATATTTTTTTTTCCAAAGTAACTAAAAAAATATTTTTTTTCCAAAGTAACTAAAAAAATATTTTTTTTTCCAAAGTAACTAAAAAAATATTTTTTTCCCCAAAGTAACTAAAAAAATATTTTTTTTTCCAAAGTAACTAAAAATATATTTTTTTTCCAAAGTAACTAAAAAAATATTTTTTTTCCAAAGTAACTAAAAAAATATTTTTTTTTCCAAAGTAACTAAAAAAATATTTTTTTTTCCAAAGTAACTAAAAAAATATTTTTTTTTCCAAAATAACTAAAAAAATATTTTTTTTTTCCAAAGTAACTAAAGAAAAAAAAATTTCCAAAGTAACTAAAAAAATATTTTTTTTTCCAAAGTAACTAAAAAAATATTTTTTTTTCCAAAGTAACTAAAAAAATATTTTTTTTTCCAAAGTAACTAAAAAAATATTTTTTTTTCCAAAGTAACTAAAAAAATATTTTTTTTTCCAAAGTAACTAAAAAAATATTTTTTTTTCCAAAGTAACTAAAAAAATATTTTTTTTTCCAAAGTAACTAAAAAAATATTTTTTTTTCCAAAGAAACTAAAAAAATATTTTTTTTTCCAAAGTAACTAAAAAAATATTTTTTTTTCCAAAGTAACTAAAAAAATATTTTTTTTTCCAAAGTAACTAAAAAATATTTTTTTTCCCAAAGAAACTAAAAAAATATTTTTTTTTCCAAAGTAACTAAAAAAATATTTTTTTTCCAAAGTAACTAAAAAAATATTTTTTTTTCCAAAGTAACTAAAAAAATATTTTTTTTCCCAAAGTAACTAAAAAAATATTTTTTTTTCCAAAGTAACTAAAAATATATTTTTTTTCCAAAGTAACTAAAAAAATATTTTTTTTCCAAAGTAACTAAAAAAATATTTTTTTTTCCAAAGTAACTAAAAAAATATTTTTTTTTCCAAAGTAACTAAAAAAATATTTTTTTTTCCAAAATAACTAAAAAAATATTTTTTTTTTCCAAAGTAACTAAAGAAAAAAAAATTTCCAAAGTAACTAAAAAAATATTTTTTTTTCCAAAGTAACTAAAAAAATATTTTTTTTTCCAAAGTAACTAAAAAAAAATATTTTTTTCCAAAGTAACTAAAAAATTATTTTTTTTCCCAAAGTAACTAAAAAAATATTTTTTTTTCCAAAGTAACTAAAAAAATATTTTTTTTTCCAAAGTAACTAAAAAAATATTTTTTTTTCCAAAGAAACTAAAAAAATATTTTTTTTCCAAAGTAACTAAAAAAATATTTTTTTTTCCAAAGTAACTAAAAAAATATTTTTTTTTCCAAAGTAACTAAAAAAATATTTTTTTTCCCAAAGAAACTAAAAAAATATTTTTTTTTCCAAAGTAACTAAAAAATTTATTTTTTTTCCAAAGAAACTAAAAAAAATATTTTTTTTCCAAAGTAACTAAAAAAATATTTTTTTTTCCAAAGTAACTAAAAAATATTTTTTTTTCCAAAGTAACTAAAAAAATATTTTTTTTTCCAAAGTAACTAAAAAAAATTTTTTTTCCAAAGTAACTAAAAAAATATTTTTTTTCCAAAGTAACTAAAAAAATATTTTTTTTTCCAAAGTAACTAAAAAAATATTTTTTTTTCCAAAGTAACTAAAAAAATATTTTTTTTTCCAAAGTAACTAAAAAAATATTTTTTTTTCCAAAGTAACTAAAAAATATATTTTTTTCCAAAGTAACTAAAAAAATATATTTTTTTCCAAAGTAACTAAAAAAATATTTTTTTTTCCAAAGTAACTAAAAAAATATTTTTTTTTCCAAAGTAACTAAAAAAATAATTTTTTTCCCAAAGAAACTAAAAAAATATTTTTTTTTCCAAAGTAACTAAAAAAATATTTTTTTTCCCAAAGAAACTAAAAAAATATTTTTTTTTCCAAAGTAACTAAAAAAATATTTTTTTTCCAAAGTAACTAAAAAAATATTTTTTTTTCCAAAGTAACTAAAAAAATATTTTTTTTCCCAAAGTAACTAAAAAAATATTTTTTTTTCCAAAGTAACTAAAAATATATTTTTTTTCCAAAGTAACTAAAAAAATATTTTTTTTCCAAAGTAACTAAAAAAATATTTTTTTTTCCAAAGAAACTAAAAAAATATTTTTTTTTCCAAAGTAACTAAAAAAATATTTTTTTTTCCAAAGTAACTAAAAAAATATTTTTTTTTCCAAAGTAACTAAAAAAATATTTTTTTTTCCAAAGTAACTAAAAAAATATTTTTTTTCCAAAGTAACTAAAAAAATATTTTTTTTCCAAAGTAACTAAAAAAATATTTTTTTTTCCAAAGTAACTAAAAAAATATTTTTTTTTCCAAAGTAACTAAAAAAATATTTTTTTTTCCAAAGTAACTAAAAAAAAATATTTTTTTCCAAAGTAACTAAAAAAATATTTTTTTTCCAAAGTAACTAAAAAAATATTTTTTTTTCCAAAGAAACTAAAAAAATATTTTTTTTTCCAAAGTAACTAAAAAAATATTTTTTTTTCCAAAGTAACTAAAAAAATATTTTTTTTTCCAAAGTAACTAAAAAAATAATTTTTTTCCCAAAGAAACTAAAAAAATATTTTTTTTTCCAAAGTAACTAAAAAAATAATTTTTTTCCCAAAGAAACTAAAAAAATATTTTTTTTTCCAAAGTAACTAAAAAAATATTTTTTTTCCAAAGTAACTAAAAAAATATATTTTTTTCCAAAGTAACTAAAAAAATATTTTTTTTCCCAAAGTAACTAAAAAAATATTTTTTTTTCCAAAGTAACTAAAAATATATTTTTTTTCCAAAGTAACTAAAAAAATATTTTTTTCCAAAGTAACTAAAAAAATATTTTTTTTTCCAAAGTAACTAAAAAAATATTTTTTTTTCCAAAGTAACTAAAAAAATATTTTTTTTTCCAAAATAACTAAAAAAATATTTTTTTTTTCCAAAGTAACTAAAGAAAAAAAAAATTCCAAAGTAACTAAAAAAATATTTTTTTTTCCAAAGTAACTAAAAAAATATTTTTTTTTCCAAAGTAACTAAAAAAAAATATTTTTTTCCAAAGTAACTAAAAAATTATTTTTTTTCCCAAAGTAACTAAAAAAATATTTTTTTTTCCAAAGTAACTAAAAAAATATTTTTTTTTCCAAAGTAACTAAAAAAATATTTTTTTTTCCAAAGTAACTAAAAAAATATTTTTTTTTCCAAAGAAACTAAAAAAATATTTTTTTTTCCAAAGTAACTAAAAAAAATGTTTTTTTTCCAAAGTAACTAAAAAAATTTTTTTTTTTCCAAAGTAACTAAAAAAATATTTTTTTTCCCAAAGAAACTAAAAAAATATTTTTTTTTCCAAAGTAACTAAAAAATTTATTTTTTTTCCAAAGAAACTAAAAAAATATTTTTTTTTCCAAAGTAACTAAAAAAATTTTTTTTTTCCAAAGTAACTAAAAAAATATTTTTTTTTCCAAAGTAACTAAAAAAATATTTTTTTTTCCAAAGTAACTAAAAAAATTTTTTTTTTCCAAAGTAACTAAAAAAATATTTTTTTTCCAAAGTAACTAAAAAAATTTTTTTTTTTCCAAAGTAACTAAAAAAATATTTTTTTTTCCAAAGTAACTAAAAAAATATTTTTTTTTCCAAAGTAACTAAAAAAATATATTTTTTTTCCAAAGTAACTAAAAAAATATTTTTTTTTCCAAAGTAACTAAAAAAATATATTTTTTTCCAAAGTAACTAAAAAAATATTTTTTTTTCCAAAGTAACTAAAAAAAATTTTTTTTTTCCAAAGAAACTAAAAAAATATTTTTTTTTCCAAAGTAACTAAAAAAAATTTTTTTTTTCCAAAGTAACTAAAAAAATATTTTTTTTTCCAAAGTAACTAAAAAAATATTTTTTTTCCCAAAGAAACTAAAAAAATATTTTTTTTTCCAAAGTAACTAAAAAAATATTTTTTTTTCCAAAGTAACTAAAAAAATATTTTTTTTCCAAAGTAACTAAAAATATATTTTTTTTCCAAAGTAACTAAAAAAATATTTTTTTTCCAAAGTAACTAAAAAAATATTTTTTTTTCCAAAGTAACTAAAAAAATATTTTTTTTTCCAAAGTAACTAAAAAAATATATTTTTTTTCCAAAATAACTAAAAAAATATTTTTTTTTCCAAAGTAACTAAAAAAATATTTTTTTTTCCAAAGTAACTAAAAAAATATTTTTTTTTCCAAAGTAACTAAAAAAATATTTTTTTTTCCAAAGTAACTAAAAAAAAATTTTTTTTTCCAAAGTAACTAAAAAATTATTTTTTTTCCCAAAGTAACTAAAAAAATATTTTTTTTTCCAAAGAAACTAAAAAAAAAATTTTTTTTCCAAAGTAACTAAAAAAAAAAAAAATTTTCCAAAGAAACTAAAAAAATATTTTTTTTTCCAAAGTAACTAAAAATATATTTTTTTTCCAAAGTAACTAAAAAAATATTTTTTTTCCAAAGTAACTAAAAAAATATTTTTTTTTCCAAAGTAACTAAAAAAATATTTTTTTTTCCAAAGTAACTAAAAAAATATTTTTTTTTCCAAAGTAACTAAAAAAATATTTTTTTTTCCAAAGTAACTAAAAAAATATTTTTTTTTCCAAAGTAACTAAAAAAATATTTTTTTTTCCAAAGAAACTAAAAAAATATTTTTTTTTCCAAAGTAACTAAAAAAATATTTTTTTTTCCAAAGTAACTAAAAAAATATTTTTTTTTCCAAAGTAACTAAAAAAATATTTTTTTTTCCAAAGTAACTAAAAAAATATTTTTTTTTCCAAAGTAACTAAAAAAATATTTTTTTTTCCAAAGTAACTAAAAAAAAATTTTTTTTCCAAAGTAACTAAAAAAATATTTTTTTTCCAAAGTAACTAAAAAAATTTTTTTTTTTCCAAAGTAACTAAAAAAATATTTTTTTTTCCAAAGTAACTAAAAAAATATTTTTTTTTCCAAAGTAACTAAAAAAATATATTTTTTTTCCAAAGTAACTAAAAAAATATTTTTTTTTCCAAAGTAACTAAAAAAATATTTTTTTTTCCAAAGTAACTAAAAAAATATTTTTTTTTCCAAAGTAACTAAAAAAAAAATTTTTTTTCCAAAGAAACTAAAAAAATATTTTTTTTTCCAAAGTAACTAAAAAAAATTTTTTTTTTCCAAAGTAACTAAAAAAATATTTTTTTTTCCAAAGTAACTAAAAAAATATTTTTTTTCCCAAAGAAACTAAAAAAATATTTTTTTTTCCAAAGTAACTAAAAAAATATTTTTTTTTCCAAAGTAACTAAAAAAATATTTTTTTTCCAAAGTAACTAAAAATATATTTTTTTTCCAAAGTAACTAAAAAAATATTTTTTTTCCAAAGTAACTAAAAAAATATTTTTTTTTCCAAAGTAACTAAAAAAATATTTTTTTTTCCAAAGTAACTAAAAAAATATTTTTTTTTCCAAAATAACTAAAAAAATATTTTTTTTTCCAAAGTAACTAAAGAAAAAAAAATTTCCAAAGTAACTAAAAAAATATTTTTTTTTCCAAAGTAACTAAAAAAATATTTTTTTTTCCAAAGTAACTAAAAAAATATTTTTTTTTCCAAAGTAACTAAAAAAATATTTTTTTTTCCAAAGTAACTAAAAAAAAATTTTTTTTTCCAAAGTAACTAAAAAATTATTTTTTTTCCCAAAGTAACTAAAAAAATATTTTTTTTTCCAAAGAAACTAAAAAAAAATTTTTTTTTCCAAAGTAACTAAAAAAAAAAAAATTTTTCCAAAGAAACTAAAAAAATATTTTTTTTTCCAAAGTAACTAAAAATATATTTTTTTTCCAAAGTAACTAAAAAAATATTTTTTTTCCAAAGTAACTAAAAAAATATTTTTTTTTCCAAAGTAACTAAAAAAATATTTTTTTTTCCAAAGTAACTAAAAAAATATTTTTTTTTCCAAAGTAACTAAAAAAATATTTTTTTTTCCAAAGTAACTAAAAAAATATTTTTTTTTCCAAAGTAACTAAAAAAATATTTTTTTTTCCAAAGAAACTAAAAAAATATTTTTTTTTCCAAAGTAACTAAAAAAATATTTTTTTTTCCAAAGTAACTAAAAAAATATTTTTTTTTCCAAAGTAACTAAAAAAATATTTTTTTTCCCAAAGAAACTAAAAAAATATTTTTTTTTCCAAAGTAACTAAAAAAATATTTTTTTTCCAAAGTAACTAAAAAAATATTTTTTTTTCCAAAGTAACTAAAAAAATATTTTTTTTTCCAAAGTAACTAAAAAAATATTTTTTTTTCCAAAGTAACTAAAAAAAATTTTTTTTTTCCAAAGTAACTAAAAAATTATTTTTTTTCCCAAAGTAACTAAAAAAATATTTTTTTTTCCAAAGAAACTAAAAAAAAAAAAAATTTTCCAAAGTAACTAAAAAAAAAAAAATTTTTCCAAAGAAACTAAAAAAATATTTTTTTTTCCAAAGTAACTAAAAATATATTTTTTTTCCAAAGTAACTAAAAAAATATTTTTTTTCCAAAGTAACTAAAAAAATATTTTTTTTTCCAAAGTAACTAAAAAAATATTTTTTTTCCAAAGTAACTAAAAAAATATTTTTTTTTCCAAAGTAACTAAAAAAATATTTTTTTTTCCAAAGTAACTAAAAAAATATTTTTTTTTCCAAAGTAACTAAAAAAATATTTTTTTTTCCAAAGAAACTAAAAAAATATTTTTTTTTCCAAAGTAACTAAAAAAATATTTTTTTTTCCAAAGAAACTAAAAAAATATTTTTTTTTCCAAAGTAACTAAAAAAATATTTTTTTTTCCAAAGTAACTAAAAAAATATTTTTTTTTCCAAAGTAACTAAAAAAATATTTTTTTTCCCAAAGAAACTAAAAAAATATATTTTTTTCCAAAGTAACTAAAAAAATATTTTTTTTTCCAAAGTAACTAAAAAAATATTTTTTTTCCCAAAGAAACTAAAAAAATATTTTTTTTTCCAAAGTAACTAAAAAAATATTTTTTTTCCAAAGTAACTAAAAAAATTTTTTTTTTTCCAAAGTAACTAAAAAAATATTTTTTTTTCCAAAGTAACTAAAAATATATTTTTTTTCCAAAGTAACTAAAAAAATATTTTTTTTTCCAAAGTAACTAAAAAAATATTTTTTTTTCCAAAGTAACTAAAAAAAAATATTTTTTTCCAAAGTAACTAAAAAAATATTTTTTTTCCAAAGTAACTAAAAAAATATATTTTTTTCCAAAGTAACTAAAAAATTTATTTTTTTTCCAAAGTAACTAAAAAAATATTTTTTTTTCCAAAGTAACTAAAAAAATAATTTTTTCCCCAAAGAAACTAAAAAAATATTTTTTTTTCCAAAGTAACTAAAAAAATATTTTTTTTCCCAAAGAAACTAAAAAAATATTTTTTTTTTCCAAAGTAACTAAAAAAATATTTTTTTTCCAAAGTAACTAAAAAAATATTTTTTTTTCCAAAGTAACTAAAAAAATATTTTTTTTCACAAAGTAACTAAAAAAATATTTTTTTTTCCAAAGTAACTAAAAATATATTTTTTTTCCAAAGTAACTAAAAAAATATTTTTTTTCCAAAGTAACTAAAAAAATATTTTTTTTTCCAAAGAAACTAAAAAAATATTTTTTTTTCCAAAGTAACTAAAACAATATTTTTTTTTCCAAAGTAACTAAAAAAATATTTTTTTTTCCAAAGTAACTAAAAAAATATTTTTTTTTCCAAAGTAACTAAAAAATTTTTTTTTTTCCAAAGTAACTAAAAAAATATATTTTTTTCCAAAGTAACTAAAAAAATATTTTTTTTTCCAAAGTAACTAAAAAAATATTTTTTTTTCCAAAGTAACTAAAAAAATATTTTTTTTTCCAAAGTAACTAAAAAAATATTTTTTTTTCCAAAGTAACTAAAAAAATATTTTTTTTTCCAAAGTAACTAAAAAAATAATTTTTTTCCCAAAGAAACTAAAAAAATATTTTTTTTTCCAAAGTAACTAAAAAAATATTTTTTTTCCCAAAGAAACTAAAAAAATATTTTTTTTTCCAAAGTAACTAAAAAAATATTTTTTTTCCAAAGTAACTAAAAAAATATTTTTTTTTCCAAAGTAACTAAAAAAATATTTTTTTTCCCAAAGTAACTAAAAAAATATTTTTTTTTCCAAAGTAACTAAAAATATATTTTTTTTCCAAAGTAACTAAAAAAATATTTTTTTTCCAAAGTAACTAAAAAAATATTTTTTTTCCAAAGTAACTAAAAAAATATTTTTTTTTCCAAAGTAACTAAAAAAATATATTTTTTTCCAAAATAACTAAAAAAATATTTTTTTTTCCAAAGTAACTAAAGAAAAAAAAATTTCCAAAGTAACTAAAAAAATATTTTTTTTTCCAAAGTAACTAAAAAAATATTTTTTTTTCCAAAGTAACTAAAAAAATATTTTTTTTTCCAAAGTAACTAAAAAAATATTTTTTTTTCCAAAGTAACTAAAAAAATATTTTTTTTTCCAAAGTAACTAAAAAAATATTTTTTTTTCCAAAGAAACTAAAAAAATATTTTTTTTTCCAAAGTAACTAAAAAAATATTTTTTTTTCCAAAGTAACTAAAAAAATATTTTTTTTTCCAAAGTAACTAAAAAAATATTTTTTTTCCCAAAGAAACTAAAAAAATATTTTTTTTTCCAAAGTAACTAAAAAAATATTTTTTTTCCAAAGTAACTAAAAAAATATTTTTTTTTCCAAAGTAACTAAAAAAATATTTTTTTTTCCAAAGTAACTAAAAAAATATTTTTTTTTCCAAAGTAACTAAAAAAAATTTTTTTTTTCCAAAGTAACTAAAAAATTATTTTTTTTCCCAAAGTAACTAAAAAAATATTTTTTTTTCCAAAGAAACTAAAAAAAAAAAAAAATTTCCAAAGTAACTAAAAAAAAAAAAATTTTTCCAAAGAAACTAAAAAAATATTTTTTTTTCCAAAGTAACTAAAAATATATTTTTTTTCCAAAGTAACTAAAAAAATATTTTTTTTCCAAAGTAACTAAAAAAATATTTTTTTTTCCAAAGTAACTAAAAAAATATTTTTTTTCCAAAGTAACTAAAAAAATATTTTTTTTTCCAAAGTAACTAAAAAAATATTTTTTTTTCCAAAGTAACTAAAAAAATATTTTTTTTTCCAAAGTAACTAAAAAAATATTTTTTTTTCCAAAGAAACTAAAAAAATATTTTTTTTTCCAAAGTAACTAAAAAAATATTTTTTTTTCCAAAGAAACTAAAAAAATATTTTTTTTTCCAAAGTAACTAAAAAAATATTTTTTTTTCCAAAGTAACTAAAAAAATATTTTTTTTTCCAAAGTAACTAAAAAAATATTTTTTTTCCCAAAGAAACTAAAAAAATATATTTTTTTCCAAAGTAACTAAAAAAATATTTTTTTTTCCAAAGTAACTAAAAAAATATTTTTTTTCCCAAAGAAACTAAAAAAATATTTTTTTTTCCAAAGTAACTAAAAAAATATTTTTTTTCCAAAGTAACTAAAAAAAATTTTTTTTTTCCAAAGTAACTAAAAAAATATTTTTTTTTCCAAAGTAACTAAAAATATATTTGTTTTCCAAAGTAACTAAAAAAATATTTTTTTTTCCAAAGTAACTAAAAAAATATTTTTTTTTCCAAAGTAACTAAAAAAAAATATTTTTTTCCAAAGTAACTAAAAAAATATTTTTTTTCCAAAGTAACTAAAAAAATATTTTTTTTTCCAAAGTAACTAAAAAATTTATTTTTTTTCCAAAGTAACTAAAAAAATATTTTTTTTTCCAAAGTAACTAAAAAAATAATTTTTTCCCCAAAGAAACTAAAAAAATATTTTTTTTTCCAAAGTAACTAAAAAAATATTTTTTTTCCCAAAGAAACTAAAAAAATATTTTTTTTTTCCAAAGTAACTAAAAAAATATTTTTTTTCCAAAGTAACTAAAAAAATATTTTTTTTTCCAAAGTAACTAAAAAAATATTTTTTTTCCCAAAGTAACTAAAAAAATATTTTTTTTTCCAAAGTAACTAAAAATATATTTTTTTTCCAAAGTAACTAAAAAAATATTTTTTTTCCAAAGTAACTAAAAAAATATTTTTTTTTCCAAAGAAACTAAAAAAATATTTTTTTTTCCAAAGTAACTAAAAAAATATTTTTTTTTCCAAAGTAACTAAAAAAATATTTTTTTTTCCAAAGTAACTAAAAAAATATTTTTTTTTCCAAAGTAACTAAAAAATTTTTTTTTTTCCAAAGTAACTAAAAAAATATTTTTTTTTCCAAAGTAACTAAAAAAATATTTTTTTTTCCAAAGTAACTAAAAAAATATTTTTTTTTCCAAAGTAACTAAAAAAATATTTTTTTTTCCAAAGTAACTAAAAAAATATTTTTTTTTCCAAAGTAACTAAAAAAATATTTTTTTTTCCAAAGTAACTAAAAAAATAATTTTTTTCCCAAAGAAACTAAAAAAATATTTTTTTTTCCAAAGTAACTAAAAAAATATTTTTTTTCCCAAAGAAACTAAAAAAATATTTTTTTTTCCAAAGTAACTAAAAAAATATTTTTTTTCCAAAGTAACTAAAAAAATATTTTTTTTTCCAAAGTAACTAAAAAAATATTTTTTTTCCCAAAGTAACTAAAAAAATATTTTTTTTTCCAAAGTAACTAAAAATATATTTTTTTTCCAAAGTAACTAAAAAAATATTTTTTTTCCAAAGTAACTAAAAAAATATTTTTTTTTCCAAAGTAACTAAAAAAATATTTTTTTTTCCAAAGTAACTAAAAAAATATATTTTTTTCCAAAATAACTAAAAAAATATTTTTTTTTCCAAAGTAACTAAAGAAAAAAAAATTTCCAAAGTAACTAAAAAAATATTTTTTTTTCCAAAGTAACTAAAAAAATATTTTTTTTTCCAAAGTAACTAAAAAAATATTTTTTTTTCCAAAGTAACTAAAAAAATATTTTTTTTTCCAAAGTAACTAAAAAAAAATATTTTTTTCCAAAGTAACTAAAAAATTATTTTTTTTCCCAAAGTAACTAAAAAAATATTTTTTTTTCCAAAGTAACTAAAAAAATATTTTTTTTTCCAAAGTAACTAAAAAAAATATTTTTTTTTCCAAAGAAACTAAAAAAATATTTTTTTTTCCAAAGTAACTAAAAAAATATTTTTTTTCCAAAGTAACTAAAAAAATATTTTTTTTTCCAAAGTAACTAAAAAAATATTTTTTTTCCCAAAGAAACTAAAAAAATATTTTTTTTTCCAAAGTAACTAAAAAATTTATTTTTTTTCCAAAGAAACTAAAAAAATATTTTTTTTTCCAAAGTAACTAAAAAAATATTTTTTTTTCCAAAGTAACTAAAAAAATATTTTTTTTTCCAAAGTAACTAAAAAAATATTTTTTTTTCCAAAGTAACTAAAAAAATTTTTTTTTTCCAAAGTAACTAAAAAAATATTTTTTTTCCAAAGTAACTAAAAAAATATTTTTTTTTCCAAAGTAACTAAAAAAATATTTTTTTTTCCAAAGTAACTAAAAAAATATTTTTTTTTCCAAAGTAACTAAAAAAATATTTTTTTTTCCAAAGTAACTAAAAAAATATTTTTTTTTCCAAAGTAACTAAAAAAATATATTTTTTTCCAAAGTAACTAAAAAAATATTTTTTTTTCCAAAGTAACTAAAAAAATATTTTTTTTTCCAAAGAAACTAAAAAAATATTTTTTTTTCCAAAGTAACTAAAAAAATATTTTTTTTTCCAAAGTAACTAAAAAAATATATTTTTTTTCCAAAGTAACTAAAAAAATATTTTTTTTCCAAAGTAACTAAAAAAATATTTTTTTTTTCCAAAGTAACTAAAAAAATATTTTTTTTTCCAAAGTAACTAAAAAAATATTTTTTTTTTCCAAAGTAACTAAAAAAATATTTTTTTTTCCAAAGTAACTAAAAAAATATTTTTTTTTCCAAAATAACTAAAAAAATATTTTTTTTTCCAAAGTAACTAAAGAAAAAAAAATTTCCAAAGTAACTAAAAAAATATATTTTTTTTCCAAAGTAACTAAAAAAATATTTTTTTTTCCAAAGTAACTAAAAAAATATATTTTTTTTCCAAAGTAACTAAAAAAATATTTTTTTTTCCAAAGTAACTAAAAAAAATTTTTTTTTTCCAAAGTAACTAAAAAAATATTTTTTTTCCCAAAGTAACTAAAAAAATATTTTTTTTTCCAAAGTAACTAAAAAAATATTTTTTTTTCCAAAGTAACTAAAAAAATATTTTTTTTCCAAAGAAACTAAAAAAATATTTTTTTTTCCAAAGTAACTAAAAAAATATTTTTTTTTCCAAAGTAACTAAAAAAATATTTTTTTTTCCAAAGTAACTAAAAAAATATTTTTTTTCCCAAAGAAACTAAAAAAATATTTTTTTTTCCAAAGTAACTAAAAAATTATTTTTTTTCCCAAAGTAACTAAAAAAATATTTTTTTTTCCAAAGTAACTAAAAAAATATTTTTTTTTCCAAAGTAACTAAAAAAATATTTTTTTTTCCAAAGAAACTAAAAAAATATTTTTTTTTCCAAAGTAACTAAAAAAAATTTTTTTTTTCCAAAGTAACTAAAAAAATATTTTTTTTTCCAAAGTAACTAAAAAAATATTTTTTTTCCCAAAGAAACTAAAAAAATATTTTTTTTTCCAAAGTAACTAAAAAATTTTTTTTTTCCAAAGAAACTAAAAAAATATTTTTTTTTCCAAAGTAACTAAAAAAATATTTTTTTTTCCAAAGTAACTAAAAAAATATTTTTTTTTCCAAAGTAACTAAAAAAATTTTTTTTTTCCAAAGTAACTAAAAAAATATTTTTTTTCCAAAGTAACTAAAAAAATATTTTTTTTCCAAAGTAACTAAAAAAATATTTTTTTTTCCAAAGTAACTAAAAAAATATTTTTTTTTCCAAAGTAACTAAAAAAATATTTTTTTTTCCAAAATAACTAAAAAAATATTTTTTTTTCCAAAGTAACTAAAAAAATATTTTTTTTCCAAAGTAACTAAAAAAATATTTTTTTTTCCAAAGTAACTAAAAAAATATTTTTTTTTCCAAAGTAACTAAAAAAATATTTTTTTTTCCAAAGTAACTAAAAAAATATTTTTTTTTCCAAAGAAACTAAAAAAATATTTTTTTTTCCAAAGAAACTAAAAAAATATTTTTTTTTCCAAAGTAACTAAAAAAATATTTTTTTTTCCAAAGTAACTAAAAAAATATATTTTTTTCCAAAGTAACTAAAAAAATATATTTTTTTCCAAAGTAACTAAAAAAATATTTTTTTTTCCAAAGAAACTAAAAAAATATTTTTTTTTCCAAAGTAACTAAAAAAAATTTTTTTTTCCAAAGTAACTAAAAAAATATTTTTTTTTCCAAAGTAACTAAAAAAATATTTTTTTTTCCAAAGAAACTAAAAAAATATTTTTTTTTCCAAAGTAACTAAAAAAATTTTTTTTTTCCAAAGAAACTAAAAAAATTTTTTTTTTTCCAAAGTAACTAAAAAAATATTTTTTTTCCCAAAGTAACTAAAAAAATATTTTTTTTTCCAAAGTAACTAAAAAATATTTTTTTTTCCAAAGTAACTAAAAAAATATTTCTTTTTCCAAAGTAACTAAAAAAATATTTTTTTTTCCAAAGTAACTAAAAAAATATTTTTTTTTCCAAAGTAACTAAAAAAATATTTTTTTTCCAAAGTAACTAAAAAAATATTTTTTTTTCCAAAGTAACTAAAAAAATTTTTTTTTTTCCAAAGTAACTAAAAAATATTTTTTTTTCCAAAGTAACTAAAAAAATATTTTTTTTTCCAAAGTAACTAAAAAAATATTTTTTTTTCCAAAGTAACTAAAAAAATATTTTTTTTCCCAAAGAAACTAAAAAAATATTTTTTTTTCCAAAGTAACTAAAAAAATATTTTTTTTTCCAAAGTAACTAAAAAAATATTTTTTTTTCCAAAGTAACTAAAAAAATATTTTTTTTCCCAAAGAAACTAAAAAAATATTTTTTTTTCCAAAGTAACTAAAAAAATATTTTTTTTTCCAAAGTAACTAAAAAAATATTTTTTTTTCCAAAGTAACTAAAAAAATATTTTTTTTTCCAAAGTAACTAAAAAAATATTTTTTTTTCCAAAGTAACTAAAAAAATATATTTTTTTCCAAAGTAACTAAAAAAATATTTTTTTTTCCAAAATAACTAAAAAAATATTTTTTTTTCCAAAGTAACTAAAAAAATATTTTTTTTCCAAAGTAACTAAAAAAATTATTTTTTTCCAAAGTAACTAAAAAAATATTTTTTTTTCCAAAGTAACTAAAAAAATATTTTTTTTTCCAAAGTAACTAAAAAAATATTTTTTTTTCCAAAGTAACTAAAAAAATATTTTTTTTTCCAAAGAAACTAAAAAAATATTTTTTTTTCCAAAGTAACTAAAAAAATATTTTTTTTTCCAAAGTAACTAAAAAAATATTTTTTTTTCCAAAGTAACTAAAAATATTTTTTTTTTCCAAAGAAACTAAAAAAATATTTTTTTTTCCAAAGTAACTAAAAAAAATATTTTTTTTTCCAAAGTAACTAAAAAAATATTTTTTTTCCCAAAGAAACTAAAAAAATATTTTTTTTTCCAAAGTAACTAAAAAATTATTTTTTTTCCCAAAGTAACTAAAAAAATATTTTTTTTTCCAAAGTAACTAAAAAAATATTTTTTTTTCCAAAGTAACTAAAAAAATATTTTTTTTTCCAAAGAAACTAAAAAAATATTTTTTTTTCCAAAGTAACTAAAAAAAAAATTTTTTTTCCAAAGTAACTAAAAAAATATTTTTTTTTCCAAAGTAACTAAAAAAATATTTTTTTTCCCAAAGAAACTAAAAAAATATTTTTTTTTCCAAAGTAACTAAAAAATTTTTTTTTTTCCAAAGAAACTAAAAAAATATTTTTTTTTCCAAAGTAACTAAAAAAATATTTTTTTTTCCAAAGTAACTAAAAAAATATTTTTTTTTCCAAAGTAACTAAAAAAAATTTTTTTTTTCCAAAGTAACTAAAAAAATATTTTTTTTCCAAAGTAACTAAAAAAATATTTTTTTTCCAAAGTAACTAAAAAAATATTTTTTTTTCCAAAGAAACTAAAAAAATATTTTTTTTTCCAAAGAAACTAAAAAAATATTTTTTTTTCCAAAGTAACTAAAAAAATATTTTTTTTTCCAAAGTAACTAAAAAAATATATTTTTTTCCAAAGTAACTAAAAAAATATATTTTTTTCCAAAGTAACTAAAAAAATATTTTTTTTTCCAAAGAAACTAAAAAAATATTTTTTTTTCCAAAGTAACTAAAAAAATTTTTTTTTTCCAAAGTAACTAAAAAAATATTTTTTTTTCCAAAGTAACTAAAAAAATATTTTTTTTTCCAAAGAAACTAAAAAAATATTTTTTTTTCCAAAGTAACTAAAAAAAATTTTTTTTTTCCAAAGAAACTAAAAAAATATTTTTTTTTCCAAAGTAACTAAAAAAATATTTTTTTTCCCAAAGTAACTAAAAAAATATTTTTTTTCCAAAGTAACTAAAAAATATTTTTTTTCCCAAAGTAACTAAAAAAATATTTCTTTTTCCAAAGTAACTAAAAAAATATTTTTTTTTCCAAAGTAACTAAAAAAATATTTTTTTTTCCAAAGTAACTAAAAAAATATTTTTTTTCCAAAGTAACTAAAAAAATATTTTTTTTTCCAAAGTAACTAAAAAAATTTTTTTTTTTCCAAAGTAACTAAAAAATATTTTTTTTCCAAAGTAACTAAAAAAATATTTTTTTTTCCAAAGTAACTAAAAAAATATTTTTTTTTCCAAAGTAACTAAAAAAAATTTTTTTTTCCAAAGAAACTAAAAAAATATTTTTTTTTCCAAAGTAACTAAAAAAATATTTTTTTTTCCAAAGTAACTAAAAAAATATTTTTTTTTCCAAAGTAACTAAAAAAATATTTTTTTTCCCAAAGAAACTAAAAAAATATTTTTTTTTCCAAAGTAACTAAAAAAATATTTTTTTTTCCAAAGTAACTAAAAAAATATTTTTTTTTCCAAAGTAACTAAAAAAATATTTTTTTTTCCAAAGTAACTAAAAAAATATTTTTTTTTCCAAAGTAACTAAAAAAATATATTTTTTTCCAAAGTAACTAAAAAAATATTTTTTTTTCCAAAATAACTAAAAAAATATTTTTTTTTCCAAAGTAACTAAAAAAATATTTTTTTTCCAAAGTAACTAAAAAAATTATTTTTTTCCAAAGTAACTAAAAAAATATTTTTTTTTCCAAAGTAACTAAAAAAATATTTTTTTTTCCAAAGTAACTAAAAAAATATTTTTTTTTCCAAAGTAACTAAAAAAATATTTTTTTTTCCAAAGAAACTAAAAAAATATTTTTTTTTCCAAAGTAACTAAAAAAATATTTTTTTTTCCAAAGTAACTAAAAAAATATTTTTTTTCCAAAGTAACTAAAAATATTTTTTTTTTCCAAAGAAACTAAAAAAATATTTTTTTTTCCAAAGTAACTAAAAAAAATATTTTTTTTCCAAAGTAACTAAAAAAATATTTTTTTTTCCAAAGTAACTAAAAAATTATTTTTTTTCCCAAAGTAACTAAAAAAATATTTTTTTTTCCAAAGTAACTAAAAAAATATTTTTTTTTCCAAAGTAACTAAAAAATTTTTTTTTTTTCCAAAGTAACTAAAAAAATATTTTTTTTTCCAAAGTAACTAAAAAAATATTTTTTTTTCCAAAGTAACTAAAAAAAAATTTTTTTTCCAAAGTAACTAAAAAAATATTTTTTTTCCAAAGTAACTAAAAAAATATTTTTTTTTCCAAAGAAACTAAAAAAATATTTTTTTTTCCAAAGTAACTAAAAAATTTTTTTTTTTTCCAAAGAAACTAAAAAAATATTTTTTTTTCCAAAGTAACTAAAAAATTTTTTTTTTTCCCAAAGTAACTAAAAAAATATTTTTTTTTCCAAAGTAACTAAAAAATATTTTTTTTTCCAAAGTAACTAAAAAAATATTTCTTTTTCCAAAGTAACTAAAAAAATATTTTTTTTTCCAAAGTAACTAAAAAAATATTTTTTTTTCCAAAGTAACTAAAAAAATATTTTTTTTCCAAAGTAACTAAAAAAATATTTTTTTTTACAAAGTAACTAAAAAAATATTTTTTTTTCCAAAGTAACTAAAAAATATTTTTTTTCCCAAAGTAACTAAAAAAAATTTTTTTTTCCAAAGTAACTAAAAAAATATTTTTTTTTTCCAAATTAACTAAAAAAAAAAAAAAAATTTCCAAAGAAGCTAAAAAAATATTTTTTTTTCCAAAGTAACTAAAAAAATATTTATTTTTCCAAAGTAACTAAAAAAAATATTTTTTTTTCCAAAGTAACTAAAAAAATATTTTTTTTTCCAAAGTAACTAAAAAAATATTTTTTTTCCAAAGTAACTAAAAAATTTTTTTTTTTTCCAAAGTAACTAAAAAAATATTTTTTTTTCCAAAGTAACTAAAAAAATATTTTTTTTTCCAAAGTAACTAAAAAAATATTTTTTTTTCCAAAGTAACTAAAAATATATTTTTTTTCCAAAGTAACTAAAAAAATATTTTTTTTCCAAAGTAACTAAAAAAATATTTTTTTTTCCAAAGTAACTAAAAAAATATATTTTTTTCCAAAGTAACTAAAAAAAAATATTTTTTTCCAAAATAACTAAAAAAATATTTTTTTTTCCAAAGTAACTAAAAAAATATTTTTTTTCCAAAGTAACTAAAAAAATATTTTTTTTTCCAAAGTAACTAAAAAAATATTTTTTTTTCCAAAGTAACTAAAAAAATATTCTTTTTCCAAAGTAACTAAAAAAATATTTTTTTTTCCAAAGTAACTAAAAAAATATTTTTTTAGTTTTTTTTTCTTTCCAAAGTAACTAAAAAAATATTTTTTTTTCCAAAGTAACTAAAAAAATATTTTTTTTTCCAAAGAAACTAAAAAAATATTTTTTTTTCCAAAGTAACTAAAAAAATATTTTTTTTCCAAAGTAACTAAAAAAATTTTTTTTTTTCCAAAGTAACTAAAAAAAATTTTTTTTTTCCAAAGTAACTAAAAAAATATTTTTTTTTCCAAAGAAACTAAAAAAAAATTTTTTTTTCCAAAGTAACTAAAAAAAAATTTTTTTTTCCAAAGTAACTAAAAAAAATTTTTTTTTCCCAAAGTAACTAAAAAAATATTTTTTTTTCCAAAGTAACTAAAAAAATTTTTTTTTTTCCAAAGTAACTAAAAAAATATTTTTTTTTCCAAAGTAACTAAAAAAATATTTTTTTTTCCAAAGTAACTAAAAAAATATTTTTTTTTCCAAAGTAACTAAAAAAATTTTTTTTTTCCCAAAGTAACTAAAAAAATATTTTTTTTTCCAAAGTAACTAAAAAAATATTTTTTTTTCCAAAGTAACTAAAAAAATATTTTTTTTTCCAAAGTAACTAAAAAAATATTTTTTTTTCCAAAGTAACTAAAAAAAAATTTTTTTTTCCAAAGAAACTAAAAAAATATTTTTTTTTCCAAAGTAACTAAAAAAATATTTTTTTTTCCAAAGTAACTAAAAAAATATTTTTTTTTCCAAAGTAACTAAAAAAAATATTTTTTTTCCAAAGTAACTAAAAAAATATTTTTTTTTCCAAAGAAACTAAAAAAATATTTTTTTTTCCAAAGTAACTAAAAAAAATTTTTTTTTCCAAAGTAACTAAAAAAATATTTTTTTTCCCAAAGTAACTAAAAAAATATTTTTTTTTCCAAAGTAACTAAAAAAATATTTTTTTTTCCAAAGTAACTAAAAAAATATTTTTTTTTCCAAAGTAACTAAAAAAATATTTTTTTTTCCAAAGTAACTAAAAAAATATTTTTTTTTCCAAAGTAACTAAAAAAATATTTTTTTTTCCAAAGTAACTAAAAAAATATTTTTTTTTCCAAAGTAACTAAAAAAATATTTTTTTTCCAAAGTAACTAAAAAAATATTTTTTTTTCCAAAGTAACTAAAAAAATATTTTATTTTCCAAAGTAACTAAAAAAATAGTTTTTTTTCCAAAGTAACTAAAAAAATAGTTTTTTTTCCAAAGTAACTAAAAAAATAGTTTTTTTTCCAAAGTAACTAAAAAAATATTTTTTTTCCAAAGTAACTAAAAAAATATTTTTTTTTCCAAAGTAACTAAAAAAATATTTTTTTTTCCAAAGTAACTAAAAAAATATTTTTTTTTCCAAAGTAACTAAAAAAATAATTTTTTTCCAAAGTAACTAAAAAAATATTTTTTTTTCCAAAGTAACTAAAAAAATAGTTTTTTTTCCAAAGTAACTAAAAAAATATTTTTTTTTCCAAAGTAACTAAAAAAATATTTTTTTTTCCAAAGTAACTAAAAAAATCTTTTTTTTTCCAAAGTAACTAAAAAATCTTTTTTTTTCCAAAGTAACTAAAAAAATCTTTTTTTTTCCAAAGTAACTAAAAAAATCTTTTTTTTTCCAAAGTAACTAAAAAAATCTTTTTTTTTTCCAAAGTAACTAAAAAAATCTTTTTTTTTCCAAAGTAACTAAAACATTTTTTTTTTCCAAAGTAACTAAAAAAATATTTTTTTTTCCAAAGTAACTAAAAAAATATTTTTTTTCCAAAGTAACTAAAAAAATATTTTTTTTCCAAAGTAACTAAAAAAATATTTTTTTTTCCAAAGTAACTAAAAAAATATTTTTTTTTCCAAAGTAACTAAAAAAATATTTTTTTTTCCAAAGTAACTAAAAAAATATTTTTTTTTCCAAAGTAACTAAAAAAATATATTTTTTTCCAAAGTAACTAAAAAAAATTTTTTTTTTCCAAAGTAACTAAAAAATTATTTTTTTTTCCAAAGTAACTAAAAAAATATTTTATTTTCCAAAGTAACTAAAAAAATAGTTTTTTTTCCAAAGTAACTAAAAAAATAGTTTTTTTTCCAAAGTAACTAAAAAAATAGTTTTTTTTCCAAAGTAACTAAAAAAATATTTTTTTTTCCAAAGTAACTAAAAAAATATTTTTTTTTCCAAAGTAACTAAAAAAATATTTTTTTTCCAAAGTAACTAAAAAAATATATTTTTTTCCAAAGTAACTAAAAAAATATTTTTTTTTCCAAAGTAACTAAAAAAATATTTTTTTTTCCAAAGTAACTAAAAAAATATTTTTTTTTCCAAAGTAACTAAAAAAATATATTTTTTTCCAAAGTAACTAAAAAAATATATTTTTTTTCCAAAGTAACTAAAAAAATATTTTTTTTTCCAAAGTAACTAAAAAAATATTTTTTTTTCCAAAGTAACTAAAAAAATATTTTTTTTTCCAAAGTAACTAAAAAAATATTTTTTTTTCCAAAGTAACTAAAAAAAATATTTTTTTTCCAAAGTAACTAAAAAAATATTTTTTTTTCCAAAGTAACTAAAAAAATTATTTTTTTTCCAAAGTAACTAAAAAAATATTTTTTTTTCCAAAGTAACTAAAAAAATATTTTTTTTTCCAAAGTAACTAAAAAAATATATTTTTTCCAAAGTAACTAAAATAATATTTTTTTTCCAAAGTAACTAAAAAAATATTTTTTTTTCCAAAGCAACTAAAAAAATATTTTTTTTTCCAAAGTAACTAAAAAAATATTTTTTTTTCCAAAGTAACTAAAAAAATATTTTTTTTTCCAAAGTAACTAAAAAAATATTTTATTTTCCAAAGTAACTAAAAAAATATTTTTTTTTCCAAAGTAACTAAAAAAATATTTTTTTTTCCAAAGTAACTAAAAAAATATTTTTTTTTCCAAAGTAACTAAAAAAATATTTTATTTTCCAAAGTAACTAAAAAAATAGTTTTTTTTCCAAAGTAACTAAAAAAATAGTTTTTTTTCCAAAGTAACTAAAAAAATAGTTTTTTTCCAAAGTAACTAAAAAAATAGTTTTTTTTCCAAAGTAACTAAAAAAATATTCTTTTTTCCAAAGTAACTAAAAAAATATTTTTTTTTCCAAAGTAACTAAAAAAATATTTTTTTTTCCAAAGTAACTAAAAAAATATTTTTTTTCCCAAAGTAACTAAAAAAATATTTTTTTTTCCAAAGTAACTAAAAAAATATTTTTTTTTCCAAAGTAACTAAAAAAATATTTTTTTTTCCAAAGTAACTAAAAAAATATTTTTTTTTCCAAAGTAACTAAAAAAATATTTTTTTTTCCAAAGTAACTAAAAAAATTATTTTTTTTCCAAAGTAACTAAAAAAATATTTTTTTTTCCAAAGTAACTAAAAAAATATGTTTTTTTCCAAAGTAACTAAAAAAAATTTTTTTTTTCCAAAGTAACTAAAAAAATATATTTTTTTCCAAAGTAACTAAAAAAATATTTTTTTTCCCAAAGTAACTAAAAAAATATTTTTTTTCCCAAAGTAACTAAAAAAATATTTTTTTTCCAAAGTAACTAAAAAAATATTTTTTTTTCCAAAGTAACTAAAAAAATATTTTTTTTTCCAAAGAAACTAAAAAAATATTTTTTTTTCCAAAGTAACTAAAAAAATATTTTTTTTTCCAAAGTAACTAAAAAAATTATTTTTTTTCCAAAGTAACTAAAAAAATATTTTTTTTTCCAAAGTAACTAAAAAAATATTTTTTTTTCCAAAGTAACTAAAAAAATATTTTTTTTTCCAAAGTAACTAAAAAAATATATTTTTTTCCAAAGTAACTAAAAAAATATATTTTTTTCCAAAGTAACTAAAAAAATATATTTTTTTCCAAAGTAACTAAAAAAATATATTTTTTTCCAAAGTAACTAAAAAAATATTTTTTTTTCCAAAGTAACTAAAAAAATATTTTCTTTTCCAAAGTAACTAAAAAAATATTTTTTTTTCCAAAGTAACTAAAAAAATATTTTTTTTTCCAAAGTAACTAAAAAAATAATTTTTTTTCCAAAGTAACTAAAAAAATAATTTTTTTTCCAAAGTAACTAAAAAAATATTTTATTTTCCAAAGTAACTAAAAAAATATTTTTTTTTCCAAAGTAACTAAAAAAATATTTTTTTTTCCAAAGTAACTAAAAAAATATTTTTTTTTCCAAAGTAACTAAAAAAATATTTTTTTTTCCAAAGTAACTAAAAAAATATTTTTTTTTTCCAAAGTAACTAAAAAAATATTATTTTTTTCCAAAGTAACTAAAAAAAATTTTTTTTTTCCAAAGTAACTAAAAAATATTTTTTTTTCCAAAGTAACTAAAAAAATATTTTTTTTTCCAAAGTAACTAAAAAAATATTTTTTTTTCCAAAGTAACTAAAAAAATATTTTTTTTTCCAAAGAAACTAAAAAAATATTTTTTTTTCCAAAGTAACTAAAAAAATATTTTTTTTTCCAAAGTAACTAAAAAAATAGTTTTTTTTCCAAAGTAACTAAAAAAATAGTTTTTTTTCCAAAGTAACTAAAAAAATAGTTTTTTTTCCAAAGTAACTAAAAAAATAGTTTTTTTTCCAAAGTAACTAAAAAAATATTTTTTTTTCCAAAGTAACTAAAAAAATATTTTTTTTTCCAAAGTAACTAAAAAAATATTTTTTTTTCCAAAGTAACTAAAAAAATATTTTTTTTCCAAAGTAACTAAAAAAATATTTTTTTTTCCAAAGAAACTAAAAAAATATTTTTTTTTCCAAAGTAACTAAAAAAATTTTTTTTTCCAAAGTAACTAAAAAAATATTTTTTTTTCCAAAGTAACTAAAAAAATATTTTTTTTTCCAAAGAAACTAAAAAAATATTTTTTTTTCCAAAGTAACTAAAAAAATATTTTTTTTTCCAAAGTAACTAAAAAAATATTTTTTTTTCCAAAGTAACTAAAAAAATATTTTTTTTTCCAAATTAAAAAAATATTTTTTTTTCCAAAGTAACTAAAAAAATATTTTTTTTTCCAAAGTAACTAAAAAAATATTTTTTTTTCCAAAGTAACTAAAAAAATATTTTTTTTTCCAAAGTAACTAAAAAAATATTTTTTTTTCCAAAGTAACTAAAAAAAATTTTTTTTTTCCAAAGTAACTAAAAAAATATTTTTTTTTCCAAAGTAACTAAAAAAATATTTTTTTTTTCCAAAGAAACTAAAAAAATATTTTTTTTTCCAAAGTAACTAAAAAACTTTTTTTTTTCCAAAGAAACTAAAAAAATATTTTTTTTTCCAAAGTAACTAAAAAAATATTTTTTTTCCCAAAGTAACTAAAAAAATATTTTTTTTTCCAAAGTAACTAAAAAATATTTTTTTTTCCAAAGTAACTAAAAAAATATTTTTTTTTCCAAAGTAACTAAAAAAATATTTTTTTTTCCAAAGTAACTAAAAAAATATTTTTTTTTCCAAAGTAACTAAAAAAATATTTTTTTTTCCAAAGTAACTAAAAAAATATTTTTTTTTCCAAAGTAACTAAAAAAATATTTTTTTTCCAAAGTAACTAAAAAAATATTTTTTTTTCCAAAGTAACTAAAAAAATATTTTTTTTTCCAAAATAACTAAAAAAAATTTTTTTTTTCCAAAGTAACTAAAGAAATTTTTTTTTCCAAAGTAACTAAAAAAATATTTTTTTTTCCAAAGTAACTAAAAAAATATTTTTTTTTCCAAAGTAACTAAAAAAATATTTTTTTTTCCAAAGTAACTAAAAAAATATTTTTTTTTCCAAAGTAACTAAAAAAATATTTTTTTTTCCAAAGTAACTAAAAAAATATTTTTTTTTCCAAAGTAACTAAAAAAATATTTTTTTTCCCAAAGTAACTAAAAAAATATTTTTTTTTCCAAAGTAACTAAAAAAATATTTTTTTTTCCAAAGTAACTAAAAAAATATTTTTTTTTCCAAAGAAACTAAAAAAATATTTTTTTTTCCAAAGTAACTAAAAAAATATTTTTTTTCCCAAAGAAACTAAAAAAATATTTTTTTTTCCAAAGTAACTAAAAAATATTTTTTTTTCCAAAGTAACTAAAAAAATATTTTTTTTCCAAAGTAACTAAAAAAATATTTTTTTTTCCAAAGTAACTAAAAAAATATTTTTTTTTCCAAAGAAACTAAAAAAATATATTTTTTTTCCAAAGTAACTAAAAAAAATTTTTTTTTCCAAAGTAACTAAAAAAATATTTTTTTTTCCAAAGTAACTAAAACAATTTTTTTTTCCCAAAGAAACTAAAAAAATATTTTTTTTTCCAAAGTAACTAAAAAATATATTTTTTTTCCAAAGAAACTAAAAAAATATTTTTTTTTCCAAAGTAACTAAAAAAATATTTTTTTTTCCAAAGTAACTAAAAAAATATTTTATTTTCCAAAGTAACTAAAAAAATATTTTATTTTCCAAAGTAACTAAAAAAATAGTTTTTTTTCCAAAGTAACTAAAAAAATAGTTTTTTTTCCAAAGTAACTAAAAAAATATATTTTTTTCCAAAGTAACTAAAAAAATATTTTTTTTTCCAAAGTAACTAAAAAAATATTTTTTTTCCAAAGTAACTAAAAAAATATTTTTTTTTCCAAAGTAACTAAAAAAATATTTTTTTTTCCAAAGTAACTAAAAAAATATTTTTTTTTCCAAAGTAACTAAAAAAATATTTTTTTTTCCAAAGTAACTAAAAAAATATTTTTTTTTCCAAAGTAACTAAAAAAATATATTTTTTTTCCAAAGTAACTAAAAAAATATTTTTTTTTCCAAAGTAACTAAAAAAATATTTTTTTTTCCAAAGTAACTAAAAAAATTATTTTTTTTCCAAAGTAACTAAAAAAATATTTTTTTTTCCAAAGTAACTAAAAAAATATTTTTTTTTCCACAGTAACTAAAAAAATATTTTTTTTCCAAAGTAACTAAAATAATATTTTTTTTTCCAAAGTAACTAAAAAAATATTTTTTTTCCAAAGTAACTAAAAAAATATTTTTTTTTCCAAAGCAACTAAAAAAATATTTTTTTTTCCAAAGTAACTAAAAAAATATTTTTTTTTCCAAAGTAACTAAAAAAATATTTTTTTTTCCAAAGTAACTAAAAAAATATTTTATTTTCCAAAGTAACTAAAAAAATATTTTTTTTTCCAAAGTAACTAAAAAAATATTTTTTTTTCCAAAGTAACTAAAAAAATATTTTTTTTTCCAAAGTAACTAAAAAAATCTTTTTTTTTCCAAAGTAACTAAACAAATCTTTTTTTTTCCAAAGTAACTAAAAAAATATTTTTTTTTCCAAAGTAACTAAAAAAATATTTTTTTTCCAATGTAACTAAAAAAATATTTTTTTTTCCAAAGTAACTAAAAAAATATTTTTTTTTCCAAAGTAACTAAAAAAATATTTTTTTTTCCAAAGTAACTAAAAAAATATTTTTTTTTCCAAAATAACTAAAAAAAAATTTTTTTTTCCAAAGTAACTAAAGAAATTTTTTTTTCCAAAGTAACTAAAAAAATATTTTTTTTTCCAAAGTAACTAAAAAAATATTTTTTTTTCCAAAGTAACTAAAAAAATATTTTTTTTTCCAAAGTAACTAAAAAAATATTTTTTTTTCCAAAGTAACTAAAAAAATATTTTTTTTTCCAAAGTAACTAAAAAAATATTTTTTTTTCCAAAGTAACTAAAAAAATATTTTTTTTCCCAAAGTAACTAAAAAAATATTTTTTTTTCCAAAGTAACTAAAAAAATATTTTTTTTTCCAAAGTAACTAAAAAAATATTTTTTTTTCCAAAGAAACTAAAAAAATATTTTTTTTTCCAAAGTAACTAAAAAAATATTTTTTTTCCCAAAGAAACTAAAAAAATATTTTTTTTTCCAAAGTAACTAAAAAATATTTTTTTTTCCAAAGTAACTAAAAAAATATTTTTTTTCCAAAGTAACTAAAAAAATATTTTTTTTTCCAAAGTAACTAAAAAAATATTTTTTTTTCCAAAGAAACTAAAAAAATATTTTTTTTTCCAAAGAAACTAAAAAAAATTTTTTTTTCCAAAGTAACTAAAAAAATATTTTTTTTTCCAAAGTAACTAAAAAAATATTTTTTTTTCCAAAGTAACTAAAAAATATTTTTTTTTCCAAAGTAACTAAAAAATATATTTTTTTTCCAAAGAAACTAAAAAAATATTTTTTTTTCCAAAGTAACTAAAAAAATATTTTTTTTTCCAAAGTAACTAAAAAAATATTTTATTTTCCAAAGTAACTAAAAAAATAGTTTTTTTTCCAAAGTAACTAAAAAAATAGTTTTTTTTCCAAAGTAACTAAAAAAATAGTTTTTTTTCCAAAGTAACTAAAAAAATATTTTTTTTCCAAAGTAACTAAAAAAATATTTTTTTTTCCAAAGTAACTAAAAAAATATTTTTTTTTCCAAAGTAACTAAAAAAATTATTATTTTTCCAAAGTAACTAAAAAAATATTTTTTTTTCCAAAGTAACTAAAAAAATATTTTTTTTTCCAAAGTAACTAAAAAAATATTTTTTTTCCAAAGTAACTAAAATAATATTTTTTTTTCCAAAGTAACTAAAAAAATATTTTTTTTCCAAAGTAACTAAAAAAATATTTTTTTTTCCAAAGCAACTAAAAAAATATTTTTTTTTCCAAAGTAACTAAAAAAATATTTTTTTTTCCAAAGTAACTAAAAAAATATTTTTTTTTCCAAAGTAACTAAAAAAATATTTTATTTTCCAAAGTAACTAAAAAAATATTTTTTTTTCCAAAGTAACTAAAAAAATATTTTTTTTTCCAAAGTAACTAAAAAAATATTTTTTTTTCCAAAGTAACTAAAAAAATATTTTATTTTCCAAAGTAACTAAAAAACTATTTTTTTTTCCAAAGTAACTAAAAAAATAATTTTTTTTCCAAAGTAACTAAAAAAATATTTTTTTTCCAAAGTAACTAAAAAAATATTTTTTTTTCCAAAGTAACTAAAAAAATATTTTTTTTTCCAAAGAAACTAAAAAAATATTTTTTTTTCCAAAGTAACTAAAAAAATATTTTTTTTTCCAAAGTAACTAAAAAAATATTTTTTTTCCAAAGTAACTAAAAAAATATTTTTTTTTCCAAAGTAACTAAAAAAATATTTTTTTTTCCAAAGTAACTAAAAAAATATTTTTTTTTCCAAAATAACTAAAAAAAAATTTTTTTTTTCCAAAGTAACTAAAGATTTTTTTTTTTCCAAAGTAACTAAAAAAATATTTTTTTTTCCAAAGTAACTAAAAAAATATTTTTTTTTCCAAAGTAACTAAAAAAATATATTTTTTTCCAAAGTAACTAAAAAAATATTTTTTTTTCCAAAGTAACTAAAAAAATATTTTTTTTTCCAAAGTAACTAAAAAAATATATTTTTTTCCAAAGTAACTAAAAAAATATTTTTTTTTCCAAAGTAACTAAAAAAATATTTTTTTTCCCAAAGTAACTAAAAAAATATTTTTTTTTCCAAAGTAACTAAAAAAATATTTTTTTTTCCAAAGAAACTAAAAAAATATTTTTTTTTCCAAAGAAACTAAAAAAATATTTTTTTTTCCAAAGTAACTAAAAAAATATTTTTTTTCCCAAAGAAACTAAAAAAATATTTTTTTTTCCAAAGTAACTAAAAAATATTTTTTTTTCCAAAGTAACTAAAAAAATATTTTTTTTCCAAAGTAACTAAAAAAAATTTTTTTTTCCAAAGTAACTAAAAAAATATTTTTTTTTCCAAAGAAACTAAAAAAATATTTTTTTTTCCAAAGTAACTAAAAAAATATTTTTTTTTCCAAAGTAACTAAAAAAATATTTTTTTTCCCAAAGTAACTAAAAAAATATTTTTTTTTCCAAAGTAACTAAAAAAATATTTTTTTTTCCAAAGTAACTAAAAAAAATTTTTTTTTTTCCAAAGTAACTAAAAAAATATTTTTTTTCCCAAAGTAACTAAAAAAATATTTTTTTTTCCAAAGTAACTAAAAAAATATTTTTTTTTCCAAAGTAACTAAAAAAATATTTTTTTTTCCAAAGTAACTAAAAAAATATTTTTTTTTCCAAAGTAACTAAAAAAATATTTTTTTTTCCAAAGTAACTAAAAAAATATTTTTTTTTCCAAAGTAACTAAAAAAATATTTTTTTTTCCAAAGTAACTAAAAAAATATTTTTTTTTCCAAAGTAACTAAAAAAATATTTTTTTTTCCAAAGTAACTAAAAAAATAGTTTTTTTTCCAAAGTAACTAAAAAAATATTTTTTTTCCAAAGTAACTAAAAAAATATTTTTTTTTCCAAAGTAACTAAAAAAATATTTTTTTTCCAAAGTAACTAAAAAAATATTTTTTTTTCCAAAGTAACTAAAAAAATATTTTTTTTTCCAAAGTAACTAAAAAAATATTTTTTTTTCCAAAGTAACTAAAAAAATATTTTTTTTTCCAAAGTAACTAAAAAAATCTTTTTTTTCCAAAGTAACTAAAAAAATCTTTTTTTTTCCAAAGTAACTAAAAAAATCTTTTTTTTTCCAAAGTAACTAAAAAAATCTTTTTTTTTCCAAAGTAACTAAAAAAATCTTTTTTTTCCAAAGTAACTAAAAAAATCTTTTTTTTCCAATGTAACTAAAAAAATATTTTTTTTTCCAAAGTAACTAAAAAAATATTTTTTTTTCCAAAGTAACTAAAAAAATATTTTTTTTCCAAAGTAACTAAAAAAATATTTTATTTCCAAAGTAACTAAAAAAATATTTTTTTTTCCAAAGTAACTAAAAAAATATATTTTTTTCCAAAGTAACTAAAAAAATATTTTTTTTTCCAAAGTAACTAAAAAAATATTTTTTTTTCCAAAGTAACTAAAAAAATATATTTTTTTCCAAAGTAACTAAAAAAAAATTTTTTTTTCCAAAGTAACTAAAAAATTATTTTTTTTTCCAAAGTAACTAAAAAAATATTTTATTTCCCAAAGTAACTAAAAAAATAGTTTTTTTTCCAAAGTAACTAAAAAAATAGTTTTTTTTCCAAAGTAACTAAAAAAATAGTTTTTTTTCCAAAGTAACTAAAAAAATATTTTTTTTTCCAAAGTAACTAAAAAAATATTTTTTTTTCCAAAGTAAATAAAAAAATATTTTTTTTCCAAAGTAACTAAAAAAATATTTTTTTTTCCAAAGTAACTAAAAAAATATTTTTTTTTCCAAAGTAACTAAAAAAATATTTTTTTTCCCAAAGTAACTAAAAAAATATTTTTTTTCCCAAAGTAACTAAAAAAATATTTTTTTTCCAAAGTAACTAAAAAAATATTTTTTTTTCCAAAGTAACTAAAAAAATATTTTTTTTTCCAAAGTAACTAAAAAAATATTTTTTTTTCCAAAGAAACTAAAAAAATATATTTTTTTTCCAAAGTAACTAAAAAAAATATTTTTTTCCCAAAGTAACTAAAAAAATATTTTTTTTCCCAAAGTAACTAAAAAAATATTTTTTTTCCAAAGTAACTAAAAAAATATTTTTTTTTCCAAAGTAACTAAAAAAATATTTTTTTTTCCAAAGTAACTAAAAAAATTTTTTTTTTCCAAAGAAACTAAAAAAATATTTTTTTTTCCAAAGTAACTAAAAAAAATTTTTTTTTCCAAAGTAACTAAAAAAATATTTTTTTTTCCAAAGTAACTAAAAAAATATTTTTTTTCCCAAAGTAACTAAAAAAATATTTTTTTTCCAAAGTAACTAAAAAAATATTTTTTTTTCCAAAGTAACTAAAATAATATTTTTTTTTCCAAAGTAACTAAAAAAATATTTTTTTTTCCAAAGAAACTAAAAAAATATATTTTTTTTCCAAAGTAACTAAAAAAAATATTTTTTTCCCAAAGTAACTAAAAAAATATTTTTTTTCCCAAAGTAACTAAAAAAATATTTTTTTTCCAAAGTAACTAAAAAAACATTTTTTTTTTCCAAAGTAACTAAAAAAATATTTTTTTTTCCAAAGTAACTAAAAAAATATTTTTTTTTCCAAAGAAACTAAAAAAATATTTTTTTTTCCAAAGTAACTAAAAAAATTTTTTTTTTCCAAAGTAACTAAAAAAATATTTTTTTTTCCAAAGTAACTAAAAAAATATTTTTTTTTCCAAAGAAACTAAAAAAATATTTTTTTTTCCAAAGTAACTAAAAAAAAAAAAAATTTCCAAAGAAACTAAAAAAAAAATTTTTTTTCCAAAGTAACTAAAAAAATATTTTTTTTCCAAAGTAACTAAAAAAATATTTTTTTTCCCAAAGTAACTAAAAAAATATTTTTTTTTCCAAAGTAACTAAAAAATATTTTTTTTTCCAAAGTAACTAAAAAAATATTTTTTTTTCCAAAGTAACTAAAAAAATATTTTTTTTTCCAAAGTAACTAAAAAAATATTTTTTTTTCCAAAGTAACTAAAAAAATATTTTTTTTTCCAAAGTAACTAAAAAAATATTTTTTTTTCCAAAGTAACTAAAAAAATATTTTTTTTTCCAAAGTAACTAAAAAAATATTTTTTTTTCCAAAGAAACTAAAAAAATATTTTTTTTTCCAAAGTAACTAAAAAAATATTTTTTTTTCCAAAGTAACTAAAAAAAATTTTTTTTTTCCAAAGTAACTAAAAAAAATTTTTTTTTTCCAAAGTAACTAAAAAAATATTTTTTTTTCCAAAGAAACTAAAAAAATATTTTTTTTTCCAAAGTAACTAAAAAAAATTTTTTTTTTCCAAAGTAACTAAAAAAATATTTTTTTTCCCAAAGTAACTAAAAAAATATTTTTTTTTCCAAAGTAACTAAAAAAATATTTTTTTTTCCAAAGTAACTAAAAAAATATTTTTTTTTCCAAAGTAACTAAAAAAATATTTTTTTTTCCAAAGTAACTAAAAAAATATTTTTTTTTCCAAAGTAACTAAAAAAATATTTTTTTTTCCAAAGTAACTAAAAAAAATTTTTTTTTTCCAAAGTAACTAAAAAAATATTTTTTTTTCCAAAGTAACTAAAAAAATATTTTTTTTTCCAAAGTAACTAAAAAAATATTTTATTTTCCAAAGTAACTAAAAAAATAGTTTTTTTTCCAAAGTAACTAAAAAAATAGTTTTTTTTCCAAAGTAACTAAAAAAATATTTTTTTTTCCAAAGTAACTAAAAAAATATTTTTTTTCCAAAGTAACTAAAAAAATATTTTTTTTTCCAAAGTAACTAAAAAAATATTTTTTTTTCCAAAGTAACTAAAAAAATATTTTTTTTTCCAAAGTAACTAAAAAAATATTTTTTTTCCAAAGTAACTAAAAAAATATTTTTTTTTCCAAAGTAACTAAAAAAATATTTTTTTTTCCAAAGTAACTAAAAAAATATTTTTTTTTCCAAAGTAACTAAAAAAATCTTTTTTTTTCCAAAGTAACTAAAAAAATCTTTTTTTTTCCAAAGTAACTAAAAAAATCTTTTTTTTTCCAAAGTAACTAAAAAAATCTTTTTTTTTCCAAAGTAACTAAAAAAATCTTTTTTTTTCCAAAGTAACTAAAAAAATCTTTTTTTTTCCAAAGTAACTAAAAAAATCTTTTTTTTCCAATGTAACTAAAAAAATCTTTTTTTTTCCAAAGTAACTAAAAAAATATTTTTTTTTCCAAAGTAACTAAAAAAATATTTTTTTTCCAAAGTAACTAAAAAAATATTTTATTTCCAAAGTAACTAAAAAAATATATTTTTTTCCAAAGTAACTAAAAAAATATATTTTTTTCCAAAGTAACTAAAAAAATATTTTTTTTTCCAAAGTAACTAAAAAATATTTTTTTTTCCAAAGTAACTAAAAAAATATTTTTTTTTCCAAAGTAACTAAAAAAATATTTTTTTTTCCAAAGTAACTAAAAAAATATTTTTTTTCCCAAAGAAACTAAAAAAATATTTTTTTTTCCAAAGTAACTAAAAAAATATTTTTTTTTCCAAAGTAACTAAAAAAATATTTTTTTTTCCAAAGTAACTAAAAAAATATTTTTTTTCCCAAAGAAACTAAAAAAATATTTTTTTTTCCAAAGTAACTAAAAAAATATTTTTTTTTCCAAAGTAACTAAAAAAATATTTTTTTTTCCAAAGTAACTAAAAAAATATTTTTTTTTCCAAAGTAACTAAAAAAATATTTTTTTTTCCAAAGTAACTAAAAAAATATATTTTTTTCCAAAGTAACTAAAAAAATATTTTTTTTTCCAAAATAACTAAAAAAATATTTTTTTTTCCAAAGTAACTAAAAAAATATTTTTTTTCCAAAGTAACTAAAAAAATTATTTTTTTCCAAAGTAACTAAAAAAATATTTTTTTTTCCAAAGTAACTAAAAAAATATTTTTTTTTCCAAAGTAACTAAAAAAATATTTTTTTTTCCAAAGTAACTAAAAAAATATTTTTTTTTCCAAAGAAACTAAAAAAATATTTTTTTTTCCAAAGTAACTAAAAAAATATTTTTTTTTCCAAAGTAACTAAAAAAATTTTTTTTTTTCCAAAGTAACTAAAAATATTTTTTTTTTCCAAAGAAACTAAAAAAATATTTTTTTTTCCAAAGTAACTAAAAAAAATATTTTTTTTTCCAAAGTAACTAAAAAAATATTTTTTTTCCCAAAGAAACTAAAAAAATATTTTTTTTTCCAAAGTAACTAAAAAATTATTTTTTTTCCCAAAGTAACTAAAAAAATATTTTTTTTTCCAAAGTAACTAAAAAAATATTTTTTTTTCCAAAGTAACTAAAAAAATATTTTTTTTTCCAAAGAAACTAAAAAAATATTTTTTTTTCCAAAGTAACTAAAAAAAAAATTTTTTTTCCAAAGTAACTAAAAAAATATTTTTTTTTCCAAAGTAACTAAAAAAATATTTTTTTTCCCAAAGAAACTAAAAAAATATTTTTTTTTCCAAAGTAACTAAAAAATTTTTTTTTTTCCAAAGAAACTAAAAAAATATTTTTTTTTCCAAAGTAACTAAAAAAATATTTTTTTTTCCAAAGTAACTAAAAAAATATTTTTTTTTCCAAAGTAACTAAAAAAAATTTTTTTTTTCCAAAGTAACTAAAAAAATATTTTTTTTCCAAAGTAACTAAAAAAATATTTTTTTTCCAAAGTAACTAAAAAAATATTTTTTTTTCCAAAGTAACTAAAAAAATATTTTTTTTTCCAAAGTAACTAAAAAAATATTTTTTTTTCCAAAATAACTAAAAAAATATTTTTTTTTCCAAAGTAACTAAAAAAATATTTTTTTTCCAAAGTAACTAAAAAAATATTTTTTTTTCCAAAGTAACTAAAAAAATATTTTTTTTTCCAAAGTAACTAAAAAAATATTTTTTTTTCCAAAGTAACTAAAAAAATATTTTTTTTTCCAAAGAAACTAAAAAAATATTTTTTTTTCCAAAGAAACTAAAAAAATATTTTTTTTTCCAAAGTAACTAAAAAAATATTTTTTTTTCCAAAGTAACTAAAAAAATATATTTTTTTCCAAAGTAACTAAAAAAATATATTTTTTTCCAAAGTAACTAAAAAAATATTTTTTTTTCCAAAGAAACTAAAAAAATATTTTTTTTTCCAAAGTAACTAAAAAAAATTTTTTTTTCCAAAGTAACTAAAAAAATATTTTTTTTTCCAAAGTAACTAAAAAAATATTTTTTTTTCCAAAGAAACTAAAAAAATATTTTTTTTTCCAAAGTAACTAAAAAAAATTTTTTTTTTCCAAAGAAACTAAAAAAATATTTTTTTTTCCAAAGTAACTAAAAAAATATTTTTTTTCCCAAAGTAACTAAAAAAATATTTTTTTTTCCAAAGTAACTAAAAAATATTTTTTTTCCCAAAGTAACTAAAAAAATATTTCTTTTTCCAAAGTAACTAAAAAAATATTTTTTTTTCCAAAGTAACTAAAAAAATATTTTTTTTTCCAAAGTAACTAAAAAAATATTTTTTTTCCAAAGTAACTAAAAAAATATTTTTTTTTCCAAAGTAACTAAAAAAATATTTTTTTTTCCAAAGTAACTAAAAAATATTTTTTTTTCCAAAGTAACTAAAAAAATATTTTTTTTTCCAAAGTAACTAAAAAAATATTTTTTTTTCCAAAGTAACTAAAAAAATATTTTTTTTTCCAAAGAAACTAAAAAAATATTTTTTTTTCCAAAGTAACTAAAAAAATATTTTTTTTTCCAAAGTAACTAAAAAAATATTTTTTTTTCCAAAGTAACTAAAAAAATATTTTTTTTCCCAAAGAAACTAAAAAAATATTTTTTTTTCCAAAGTAACTAAAAAAATATTTTTTTTTCCAAAGTAACTAAAAAAATATTTTTTTTTCCAAAGTAACTAAAAAAATATTTTTTTTTCCAAAGTAACTAAAAAAATATTTTTTTTTCCAAAGTAACTAAAAAAATATATTTTTTTCCAAAGTAACTAAAAAAATATTTTTTTTTCCAAAATAACTAAAAAAATATTTTTTTTTCCAAAGTAACTAAAAAAATATTTTTTTTCCAAAGTAACTAAAAAAATTATTTTTTTCCAAAGTAACTAAAAAAATATTTTTTTTTCCAAAGTAACTAAAAAAATATTTTTTTTTCCAAAGTAACTAAAAAAATATTTTTTTTTCCAAAGTAACTAAAAAAATATTTTTTTTTCCAAAGAAACTAAAAAAATATTTTTTTTTCCAAAGTAACTAAAAAAATATTTTTTTTTCCAAAGTAACTAAAAAAATATTTTTTTTTCCAAAGTAACTAAAAATATTTTTTTTTTCCAAAGAAACTAAAAAAATATTTTTTTTTCCAAAGTAACTAAAAAAAATATTTTTTTTTCCAAAGTAACTAAAAAAATATTTTTTTTTCCAAAGTAACTAAAAAATTTTTTTTTTTCCCAAAGTAACTAAAAAAATATTTTTTTTTCCAAAGTAACTAAAAAAATATTTTTTTTTCCAAAGTAACTAAAAAATTTTTTTTTTTTCCAAAGTAACTAAAAAAATATTTTTTTTTCCAAAGTAACTAAAAAAATATTTTTTTTTCCAAAGTAACTAAAAAAAAATTTTTTTTCCAAAGTAACTAAAAAAATATTTTTTTTCCAAAGTAACTAAAAAAATATTTTTTTTTCCAAAGAAACTAAAAAAATATTTTTTTTTCCAAAGTAACTAAAAAATTATTTTTTTTTCCAAAGAAACTAAAAAAATATTTTTTTTTCCAAAGTAACTAAAAAAATATTTTTTTTCCCAAAGTAACTAAAAAAATATTTTTTTTTCCAAAGTAACTAAAAAATATTTTTTTTTCCAAAGTAACTAAAAAAATATTTCTTTTTCCAAAGTAACTAAAAAAATATTTTTTTTTCCAAAGTAACTAAAAAAATATTTTTTTTTCCAAAGTAACTAAAAAAATATTTTTTTTCCAAAGTAACTAAAAAAATATTTTTTTTTACAAAGTAACTAAAAAAATATTTTTTTTTCCAAAGTAACTAAAAAATATTTTTTTTTCCAAAGTAACTAAAAAAAAATTTTTTTTTCCAAAGTAACTAAAAAAATATTTTTTTTTTCCAAATTAACTAAAAAAAAAAAAAAAAATTCCAAAGAAGCTAAAAAAATATTTTTTTTTCCAAAGTAACTAAAAAAATATTTATTTTTCCAAAGTAACTAAAAAAAATATTTTTTTTTCCAAAGTAACTAAAAAAATATTTTTTTTTCCAAAGTAACTAAAAAAATATTTTTTTTCCAAAGTAACTAAAAAATTTTTTTTTTTTCCAAAGTAACTAAAAAAATATTTTTTTTTCCAAAGTAACTAAAAAAATATTTTTTTTTCCAAAGTAACTAAAAAAATATTTTTTTTTCCAAAGTAACTAAAAATATATTTTTTTTCCAAAGTAACTAAAAAAATATTTTTTTTCCAAAGTAACTAAAAAAATATTTTTTTTTCCAAAGTAACTAAAAAAATATATTTTTTTCCAAAGTAACTAAAAAAATATATTTTTTTCCAAAATAACTAAAAAAATATTTTTTTTTCCAAAGTAACTAAAAAAATATTTTTTTTCCAAAGTAACTAAAAAAATATTTTTTTTTCCAAAGTAACTAAAAAAATATTTTTTTTTCCAAAGTAACTAAAAAAATATTCTTTTTTCCAAAGTAACTAAAAAAATATTTTTTTTTCCAAAGTAACTAAAAAAATATTTTTTTAGTTTTTTTTTCTTTCCAAAGTAACTAAAAAAATATTTTTTTTTCCAAAGTAACTAAAAAAATATTTTTTTTTCCAAAGAAACTAAAAAAATATTTTTTTTTCCAAAGTAACTAAAAAAATATTTTTTTTTCCAAAGTAACTAAAAAAATTTTTTTTTTTCCAAAGTAACTAAAAAAATTTTTTTTTTTCCAAAGTAACTAAAAAAATATTTTTTTTTCCAAAGAAACTAAAAAAAAATTTTTTTTTCCAAAGTAACTAAAAAAAAATTTTTTTTTCCAAAGTAACTAAAAAAAATTTTTTTTTCCCAAAGTAACTAAAAAAATATTTTTTTTTCCAAAGTAACTAAAAAATTTTTTTTTTTTCCAAAGTAACTAAAAAAATATTTTTTTTTCCAAAGTAACTAAAAAAATATTTTTTTTTCCAAAGTAACTAAAAAAATATTTTTTTTTCCAAAGTAACTAAAAAAATTTTTTTTTTCCCAAAGTAACTAAAAAAATATTTTTTTTTCCAAAGTAACTAAAAAAATATTTTTTTTTCCAAAGTAACTAAAAAAATATTTTTTTTTCCAAAGTAACTAAAAAAATATTTTTTTTTCCAAAGTAACTAAAAAAAAATTTTTTTTTCCAAAGAAACTAAAAAAATATTTTTTTTTCCAAAGTAACTAAAAAAATATTTTTTTTCCAAAGTAACTAAAAAAATATTTTTTTTTCCAAAGTAACTAAAAAAAATTTTTTTTTTCCAAAGTAACTAAAAAAATATTTTTTTTTCCAAAGAAACTAAAAAAATATTTTTTTTTCCAAAGTAACTAAAAAAAATTTTTTTTTTCCAAAGTAACTAAAAAAATATTTTTTTTCCCAAAGTAACTAAAAAAATATTTTTTTTTCCAAAGTAACTAAAAAAATATTTTTTTTTCCAAAGTAACTAAAAAAATATTTTTTTTTCCAAAGTAACTAAAAAAATATTTTTTTTTCCAAAGTAACTAAAAAAATATTTTTTTTTCCAAAGTAACTAAAAAAATATTTTTTTTTCCAAAGTAACTAAAAAAATATTTTTTTTTCCAAAGTAACTAAAAAAATATTTTTTTTCCAAAGTAACTAAAAAAATATTTTTTTTTCCAAAGTAACTAAAAAAATATTTTATTTTCCAAAGTAACTAAAAAAATAGTTTTTTTTCCAAAGTAACTAAAAAAATAGTTTTTTTTCCAAAGTAACTAAAAAAATAGTTTTTTTTCCAAAGTAACTAAAAAAATATTTTTTTTCCAAAGTAACTAAAAAAATATTTTTTTTTCCAAAGTAACTAAAAAAATATTTTTTTTTCCAAAGTAACTAAAAAAATATTTTTTTTTCCAAAGTAACTAAAAAAATAATTTTTTTCCAAAGTAACTAAAAAAATATTTTTTTTTCCAAAGTAACTAAAAAAATAGTTTTTTTTCCAAAGTAACTAAAAAAATAGTTTTTTTTCCAAAGTAACTAAAAAAATATTTTTTTTTCCAAAGTAACTAAAAAAATCTTTTTTTTTCCAAAGTAACTAAAAAAATCTTTTTTTTTCCAAAGTAACTAAAAAAATCTTTTTTTTTCCAAAGTAACTAAAAGAATCTTTTTTTTTCCAAAGTAACTAAAAAAATCTTTTTTTTTCCAAAGTAACTAAAAAAATCTTTTTTTTTCCAAAGTAACTAAAACATTTTTTTTTTTCCAAAGTAACTAAAAAAATATTTTTTTTTCCAAAGTAACTAAAAAAATATTTTTTTTCCAAAGTAACTAAAAAAATATTTTTTTTCCAAAGTAACTAAAAAAATATTTTTTTTTCCAAAGTAACTAAAAAAATATTTTTTTTTCCAAAGTAACTAAAAAAATATTTTTTTTTCCAAAGTAACTAAAAAAATATTTTTTTTTCCAAAGTAACTAAAAAAATATATTTTTTTCCAAAGTAACTAAAAAAAATTTTTTTTTTCCAAAGTAACTAAAAAATTATTTTTTTTTCCAAAGTAACTAAAAAAATATTTTATTTTCCAAAGTAACTAAAAAAATAGTTTTTTTTCCAAAGTAACTAAAAAAATAGTTTTTTTTCCAAAGTAACTAAAAAAATAGTTTTTTTTCCAAAGTAACTAAAAAAATAGTTTTTTTTCCAAAGTAACTAAAAAAATATTTTTTTTTCCAAAGTAACTAAAAAAATATTTTTTTTCCAAAGTAACTAAAAAAATATTTTTTTTTCCAAAGTAACTAAAAAAATATTTTTTTTTCCAAAGTAACTAAAAAAATATTTTTTTTTCCAAAGTAACTAAAAAAATATTTTTTTTTCCAAAGTAACTAAAAAAATATATTTTTTTCCAAAGTAACTAAAAAAATATATTTTTTTTCCAAAGTAACTAAAAAAATATTTTTTTTTCCAAAGTAACTAAAAAAATATTTTTTTTTCCAAAGTAACTAAAAAAATATTTTTTTTTCCAAAGTAACTAAAAAAATATTTTTTTTTCCAAAGTAACTAAAAAAATTATTTTTTTTCCAAAGTAACTAAAAAAATATTTTTTTTTCCAAAGTAACTAAAAAAATATTTTTTTTTCCAAAGTAACTAAAAAAATTATTTTTTTTCCAAAGTAACTAAAAAAATATTTTTTTTTCCAAAGTAACTAAAAAAATATTTTTTTTTCCAAAGTAACTAAAAAAATATTTTTTTTCCAAAGTAACTAAAATAATATTTTTTTTTCCAAAGTAACTAAAAAAATATTTTTTTTTCCAAAGCAACTAAAAAAATATTTTTTTTTCCAAAGTAACTAAAAAAATATTTTTTTTTCCAAAGTAACTAAAAAAATATTTTTTTTTCCAAAGTAACTAAAAAAATATTTTATTTTCCAAAGTAACTAAAAAAATATTTTTTTTTCCAAAGTAACTAAAAAAATATTTTTTTTTCCAAAGTAACTAAAAAAATATTTTTTTTTCCAAAGTAACTAAAAAAATATTTTATTTTCCAAAGTAACTAAAAAAATAGTTTTTTTTCCAAAGTAACTAAAAAAATAGTTTTTTTTCCAAAGTAACTAAAAAAATAGTTTTTTTCCAAAGTAACTAAAAAAATAGTTTTTTTTCCAAAGTAACTAAAAAAATATTCTTTTTTCCAAAGTAACTAAAAAAATATTTTTTTTTCCAAAGTAACTAAAAAAATATTTTTTTTCCAAAGTAACTAAAAAAATATTTTTTTTCCCAAAGTAACTAAAAAAATATTTTTTTTTCCAAAGTAACTAAAAAAATATTTTTTTTTCCAAAGTAACTAAAAAAATATTTTTTTTTCCAAAGTAACTAAAAAAATATTTTTTTTTCCAAAGTAACTAAAAAAATATTTTTTTTTCCAAAGTAACTAAAAAAATTATTTTTTTTCCAAAGTAACTAAAAAAATATTTTTTTTTCCAAAGTAACTAAAAAAATATGTTTTTTTCCAAAGTAACTAAAAAAAATTTTTTTTTTCCAAAGTAACTAAAAAAATATATTTTTTTCCAAAGTAACTAAAAAAATATTTTTTTTCCCAAAGTAACTAAAAAAATATTTTTTTTCCCAAAGTAACTAAAAAAATATTTTTTTTCCAAAGTAACTAAAAAAATATTTTTTTTTCCAAAGTAACTAAAAAAATATTTTTTTTTCCAAAGAAACTAAAAAAATATTTTTTTTTCCAAAGTAACTAAAAAAATATTTTTTTTTCCAAAGTAACTAAAAAAATTATTTTTTTTCCAAAGTAACTAAAAAAATATTTTTTTTTCCAAAGTAACTAAAAAAATATTTTTTTTTCCAAAGTAACTAAAAAAATATTTTTTTTTCCAAAGTAACTAAAAAAATATATTTTTTTCCAAAGTAACTAAAAAAATATATTTTTTTCCAAAGTAACTAAAAAAATATATTTTTTTCCAAAGTAACTAAAAAAATATATTTTTTTCCAAAGTAACTAAAAAAATATTTTTTTTTCCAAAGTAACTAAAAAAATATTTTCTTTTCCAAAGTAACTAAAAAAATATTTTTTTTTCCAAAGTAACTAAAAAAATATTTTTTTTTCCAAAGTAACTAAAAAAATAATTTTTTTTCCAAAGTAACTAAAAAAATAATTTTTTTTCCAAAGTAACTAAAAAAATATTTTATTTTCCAAAGTAACTAAAACAATATTTTTTTTTCCAAAGTAACTAAAAAAATATTTTTTTTTCCAAAGTAACTAAAAAAATATTTTTTTTTCCAAAGTAACTAAAAAAATATTTTTTTTTCCAAAGTAACTAAAAAAATATTATTTTTTTCCAAAGTAACTAAAAAAATATTATTTTTTTCCAAAGTAACTAAAAAAAATTTTTTTTTTCCAAAGTAACTAAAAAATATTTTTTTTTCCAAAGTAACTAAAAAAATATTTTTTTTTCCAAAGTAACTAAAAAAATATTTTTTTTTCCAAAGTAACTAAAAAAATATTTTTTTTTCCAAAGAAACTAAAAAAATATTTTTTTTTCCAAAGTAACTAAAAAAATATTTTTTTTTCCAAAGTAACTAAAAAAATATTTTTTTTTCCAAAGTAACTAAAAAAATAGTTTTTTTTCCAAAGTAACTAAAAAAATAGTTTTTTTTCCAAAGTAACTAAAAAAATAGTTTTTTTTCCAAAGTAACTAAAAAAATAGTTTTTTTTCCAAAGTAACTAAAAAAATATTTTTTTTTCCAAAGTAACTAAAAAAATATTTTTTTTTCCAAAGTAACTAAAAAAATATTTTTTTTCCAAAGTAACTAAAAAAATATTTTTTTTTCCAAAGAAACTAAAAAAATATTTTTTTTTCCAAAGTAACTAAAAAATTTTTTTTTTCCAAAGTAACTAAAAAAATATTTTTTTTTCCAAAGTAACTAAAAAAATATTTTTTTTTCCAAAGAAACTAAAAAAATATTTTTTTTTCCAAAGTAACTAAAAAAATATTTTTTTTTCCAAAGTAACTAAAAAAATATTTTTTTTTCCAAAGTAACTAAAAAAATATTTTTTTTTCCAAATTAAAAAAATATTTTTTTTTCCAAAGTAACTAAAAAAATATTTTTTTTTCCAAAGTAACTAAAAAAATATTTTTTTTTCCAAAGTAACTAAAAAAATATTTTTTTTTCCAAAGTAACTAAAAAAATATTTTTTTTTCCAAAGTAACTAAAAAAAATTTTTTTTTTCCAAAGTAACTAAAAAAATATTTTTTTTTCCAAAGTAACTAAAAAAATATTTTTTTTTTCCAAAGAAACTAAAAAAATATTTTTTTTTCCAAAGTAACTAAAAAACTTTTTTTTTTCCAAAGAAACTAAAAAAATATTTTTTTTTCCAAAGTAACTAAAAAAATATTTTTTTTCCCAAAGTAACTAAAAAAATATTTTTTTTTCCAAAGTAACTAAAAAATATTTTTTTTTCCAAAGTAACTAAAAAAATATTTTTTTTTCCAAAGTAACTAAAAAAATATTTTTTTTTCCAAAGTAACTAAAAAAATATTTTTTTTTCCAAAGTAACTAAAAAAATATTTTTTTTTCAAAAGTAACTAAAAAAATATTTTTTTTCCAAAGTAACTAAAAAAATATTTTTTTTCCAAAGTAACTAAAAAAATATTTTTTTTTCCAAAGTAACTAAAAAATATTTTTTTTTCCAAAATAACTAAAAAAAATTTTTTTTTTCCAAAGTAACTAAAGAAATTTTTTTTTCCAAAGTAACTAAAAAAATATTTTTTTTTCCAAAGTAACTAAAAAAATATTTTTTTTTCCAAAGTAACTAAAAAAATATTTTTTTTTCCAAAGTAACTAAAAAAATATTTTTTTTTCCAAAGTAACTAAAAAAATATTTTTTTTTCCAAAGTAACTAAAAAAATATTTTTTTTTCCAAAGTAACTAAAAAAATATTTTTTTTCCCAAAGTAACTAAAAAAATATTTTTTTTTCCAAAGTAACTAAAAAAATATTTTTTTTTCCAAAGTAACTAAAAAAATATTTTTTTTTCCAAAGAAACTAAAAAAATATTTTTTTTTCCAAAGTAACTAAAAAAATATTTTTTTTCCCAAAGAAACTAAAAAAATATTTTTTTTTCCAAAGTAACTAAAAAATATTTTTTTTTCCAAAGTAACTAAAAAAATATTTTTTTTCCAAAGTAACTAAAAAAATATTTTTTTTTCCAAAGTAACTAAAAAAATATTTTTTTTTCCAAAGAAACTAAAAAAATATTTTTTTTTCCAAAGTAACTAAAAAAATTTTTTTTTTCCAAAGTAACTAAAAAAATATTTTTTTTTCCAAAGTAACTAAAACAATTTTTTTTTTCCCAAAGAAACTAAAAAAATATTTTTTTTTCCAAAGTAACTAAAAAATATATTTTTTTTCCAAAGAAACTAAAAAAATATTTTTTTTTCCAAAGTAACTAAAAAAATATTTTTTTTTCCAAAGTAACTAAAAAAATATTTTATTTTCCAAAGTAACTAAAAAAATAGTTTTTTTTCCAAAGTAACTAAAAAAATAGTTTTTTTTCCAAAGTAACTAAAAAAATAGTTTTTTTTCCAAAGTAACTAAAAAAATATATTTTTTTCCAAAGTAACTAAAAAAATATTTTTTTTTCCAAAGTAACTAAAAAAATATTTTTTTTCCAAAGTAACTAAAAAAATATTTTTTTTTCCAAAGTAACTAAAAAAATATTTTTTTTTCCAAAGTAACTAAAAAAATATTTTTTTTTCCAAAGTAACTAAAAAAATATTTTTTTTTCCAAAGTAACTAAAAAAATATTTTTTTTTCCAAAGTAACTAAAAAAATATATTTTTTTTCCAAAGTAACTAAAAAAATATTTTTTTTTCCAAAGTAACTAAAAAAATATTTTTTTTTCCAAAGTAACTAAAAAAATTATTTTTTTTCCAAAGTAACTAAAAAAATATTTTTTTTTCCAAAGTAACTAAAAAAATATTTTTTTTTCCACAGTAACTAAAAAAATATTTTTTTTCCAAAGTAACTAAAATAATATTTTTTTTTCCAAAGTAACTAAAAAAATATTTTTTTTCCAAAGTAACTAAAAAAATATTTTTTTTTCCAAAGCAACTAAAAAAATATTTTTTTTTCCAAAGTAACTAAAAAAATATTTTTTTTTCCAAAGTAACTAAAAAAATATTTTTTTTTCCAAAGTAACTAAAAAAATATTTTATTTTCCAAAGTAACTAAAAAAATATTTTTTTTTCCAAAGTAACTAAAAAAATATTTTTTTTTCCAAAGTAACTAAAAAAATATTTTTTTTTCCAAAGTAACTAAAAAAATCTTTTTTTTTCCAAAGTAACTAAAAAAATCTTTTTTTTTCCAAAGTAACTAAAAAAATCTTTTTTTTTCCAAAGTAACTAAAAAAATATTTTTTTTCCAATGTAACTAAAAAAATATTTTTTTTTCCAAAGTAACTAAAAAAATATTTTTTTTTCCAAAGTAACTAAAAAAATATTTTTTTTTCCAAAGTAACTAAAAAAATATTTTTTTTTCCAAAATAACTAAAAAAAAATTTTTTTTTCCAAAGTAACTAAAGAAATTTTTTTTTCCAAAGTAACTAAAAAAATATTTTTTTTTCCAAAGTAACTAAAAAAATATTTTTTTTTCCAAAGTAACTAAAAAAATATTTTTTTTTCCAAAGTAACTAAAAAAATATTTTTTTTTCCAAAGTAACTAAAAAAATATTTTTTTTTCCAAAGTAACTAAAAAAATATTTTTTTTTCCAAAGTAACTAAAAAAATATTTTTTTTCCCAAAGTAACTAAAAAAATATTTTTTTTTCCAAAGTAACTAAAAAAATATTTTTTTTTCCAAAGTAACTAAAAAAATATTTTTTTTCCAAAGAAACTAAAAAAATATTTTTTTTTCCAAAGTAACTAAAAAAATATTTTTTTTCCCAAAGAAACTAAAAAAATATTTTTTTTCCAAAGTAACTAAAAAATATTTTTTTTTCCAAAGTAACTAAAAAAATATTTTTTTTCCAAAGTAACTAAAAAAATATTTTTTTTTCCAAAGTAACTAAAAAAATATTTTTTTTTCCAAAGAAACTAAAAAAATATTTTTTTTTCCAAAGAAACTAAAAAAATTTTTTTTTCCAAAGTAACTAAAAAAATATTTTTTTTTCCAAAGTAACTAAAAAAATATTTTTTTTTCCAAAGTAACTAAAAAATATTTTTTTTTCCAAAGTAACTAAAAAATATATTTTTTTTCCAAAGAAACTAAAAAAATATTTTTTTTTCCAAAGTAACTAAAAAAATATTTTTTTTTCCAAAGTAACTAAAAAAATATTTTATTTTCCAAAGTAACTAAAAAAATAGTTTTTTTTCCAAAGTAACTAAAAAAATAGTTTTTTTTCCAAAGTAACTAAAAAAATAGTTTTTTTTCCAAAGTAACTAAAAAAATATTTTTTTTCCAAAGTAACTAAAAAAATATTTTTTTTTCCAAAGTAACTAAAAAAATATTTTTTTTTCCAAAGTAACTAAAAAAATTATTATTTTTCCAAAGTAACTAAAAAAATATTTTTTTTTCCAAAGTAACTAAAAAAATATTTTTTTTTCCAAAGTAACTAAAAAAATATTTTTTTTCCAAAGTAACTAAAATAATATTTTTTTTTCCAAAGTAACTAAAAAAATATTTTTTTTCCAAAGTAACTAAAAAAATATTTTTTTTTCCAAAGCAACTAAAAAAATATTTTTTTTTCCAAAGTAACTAAAAAAATATTTTTTTTTCCAAAGTAACTAAAAAAATATTTTTTTTTCCAAAGTAACTAAAAAAATATTTTATTTTCCAAAGTAACTAAAAAAATATTTTTTTTTCCAAAGTAACTAAAAAAATATTTTTTTTTCCAAAGTAACTAAAAAAATATTTTTTTTTCCAAAGTAACTAAAAAAATATTTTATTTTCCAAAGTAACTAAAAAACTATTTTTTTTTCCAAAGTAACTAAAAAAATAATTTTTTTTCCAAAGTAACTAAAAAAATATTTTTTTTCCAAAGTAACTAAAAAAATATTTTTTTTTCCAAAGTAACTAAAAAATATTTTTTTTTCCAAAGTAACTAAAAAAATATTTTTTTTTCCAAAGTAACTAAAAAAATATTTTTTTTTCCAAAATTAACTAAAAAAAAATTTTTTTTTTCCAAAGTAACTAAAGATTTTTTTTTTTCCAAAGTAACTAAAAAAATATTTTTTTTTCCAAAGTAACTAAAAAAATATTTTTTTTTCCAAAGTAACTAAAAAAATATTTTTTTTTCCAAAGTAACTAAAAAAATATTTTTTTTTCCAAAGTAACTAAAAAAATATTTTTTTTTCCAAAGTAACTAAAAAAAAATATTTTTTTCCAAAGTAACTAAAAAAATATTTTTTTTTCCAAAGTAACTAAAAAAATATTTTTTTTCCCAAAGTAACTAAAAAAATATTTTTTTTTCCAAAGTAACTAAAAAAATATTTTTTTTTCCAAAGAAACTAAAAAAATATTTTTTTTTCCAAAGAAACTAAAAAAATATTTTTTTTTCCAAAGTAACTAAAAAAATATTTTTTTTCCCAAAGAAACTAAAAAAATATTTTTTTTTCCAAAGTAACTAAAAAATATTTTTTTTTCCAAAGTAACTAAAAAAATATTTTTTTTCCAAAGTAACTAAAAAAAATTTTTTTTTCCAAAGTAACTAAAAAAATATTTTTTTTTCCAAAGAAACTAAAAAAATATTTTTTTTTCCAAAGTAACTAAAAAAATATTTTTTTTTCCAAAGTAACTAAAAAAATATTTTTTTTTCCAAAGTAACTAAAAAAAATTTTTTTTTTCCAAAGTAACTAAAAAAATATTTTTTTTTCCAAAGAAACTAAAAAAATATTTTTTTTTCCAAAGTAACTAAAAAAAATTTTTTTTTTCCAAAGTAACTAAAAAAATATTTTTTTTTCCAAAGTAACTAAAAAAATATTTTTTTTTCCAAAGTAACTAAAAAAATATTTTTTTTTCCAAAGTAACTAAAAAAATATTTTTTTTTCCAAAGTAACTAAAAAAATATTTTTTTTTCCAAAGTAACTAAAAAAATTATTTTTTTTCCAAAGTAACTAAAAAAATATTTTTTTTTCCAAAGTAACTAAAAAAATATGTTTTTTTCCAAAGTAACTAAAAAAAATTTTTTTTTTCCAAAGTAACTAAAAAAATATATTTTTTTCCAAAGTAACTAAAAAAATATTTTTTTTCCCAAAGTAACTAAAAAAATATTTTTTTTCCCAAAGTAACTAAAAAAATATTTTTTTTCCAAAGTAACTAAAAAAATATTTTTTTTTCCAAAGTAACTAAAAAAATATTTTTTTTTCCAAAGAAACTAAAAAAATATTTTTTTTTCCAAAGTAACTAAAAAAATATTTTTTTTTCCAAAGTAACTAAAAAAATTATTTTTTTTCCAAAGTAACTAAAAAAATATTTTTTTTTCCAAAGTAACTAAAAAAATATTTTTTTTTCCAAAGTAACTAAAAAAATATTTTTTTTTCCAAAGTAACTAAAAAAATATATTTTTTTCCAAAGTAACTAAAAAAATATATTTTTTTCCAAAGTAACTAAAAAAATATATTTTTTTCCAAAGTAACTAAAAAAATATATTTTTTTCCAAAGTAACTAAAAAAATATTTTTTTTTCCAAAGTAACTAAAAAAATATTTTCTTTTCCAAAGTAACTAAAAAAATATTTTTTTTTCCAAAGTAACTAAAAAAATATTTTTTTTTCCAAAGTAACTAAAAAAATAATTTTTTTTCCAAAGTAACTAAAAAAATAATTTTTTTTCCAAAGTAACTAAAAAAATATTTTATTTTCCAAAGTAACTAAAACAATATTTTTTTTTCCAAAGTAACTAAAAAAATATTTTTTTTTCCAAAGTAACTAAAAAAATATTTTTTTTTCCAAAGTAACTAAAAAAATATTTTTTTTTCCAAAGTAACTAAAAAAATATTATTTTTTTCCAAAGTAACTAAAAAAATATTATTTTTTTCCAAAGTAACTAAAAAAAAATTTTTTTTTCCAAAGTAACTAAAAAATATTTTTTTTTCCAAAGTAACTAAAAAAATATTTTTTTTTCCAAAGTAACTAAAAAAATATTTTTTTTTCCAAAGTAACTAAAAAAATATTTTTTTTTCCAAAGAAACTAAAAAAATATTTTTTTTTCCAAAGTAACTAAAAAAATATTTTTTTTTCCAAAGTAACTAAAAAAATATTTTTTTTTCCAAAGTAACTAAAAAAATAGTTTTTTTTCCAAAGTAACTAAAAAAATAGTTTTTTTTCCAAAGTAACTAAAAAAATAGTTTTTTTTCCAAAGTAACTAAAAAAATAGTTTTTTTTCCAAAGTAACTAAAAAAATATTTTTTTTTCCAAAGTAACTAAAAAAATATTTTTTTTTCCAAAGTAACTAAAAAAATATTTTTTTTCCAAAGTAACTAAAAAAATATTTTTTTTTCCAAAGAAACTAAAAAAATATTTTTTTTTCCAAAGTAACTAAAAAATTTTTTTTTTCCAAAGTAACTAAAAAAATATTTTTTTTTCCAAAGTAACTAAAAAAATATTTTTTTTTCCAAAGAAACTAAAAAAATATTTTTTTTTCCAAAGTAACTAAAAAAATATTTTTTTTTCCAAAGTAACTAAAAAAATATTTTTTTTTCCAAAGTAACTAAAAAAATATTTTTTTTTCCAAATTAAAAAAATATTTTTTTTTCCAAAGTAACTAAAAAAATATTTTTTTTTCCAAAGTAACTAAAAAAATATTTTTTTTTCCAAAGTAACTAAAAAAATATTTTTTTTTCCAAAGTAACTAAAAAAATATTTTTTTTTCCAAAGTAACTAAAAAAAATTTTTTTTTTCCAAAGTAACTAAAAAAATATTTTTTTTTCCAAAGTAACTAAAAAAATATTTTTTTTTTCCAAAGAAACTAAAAAAATATTTTTTTTTCCAAAGTAACTAAAAAACTTTTTTTTTTCCAAAGAAACTAAAAAAATATTTTTTTTTCCAAAGTAACTAAAAAAATATTTTTTTTCCCAAAGTAACTAAAAAAATATTTTTTTTTCCAAAGTAACTAAAAAATATTTTTTTTCCAAAGTAACTAAAAAAATATTTTTTTTTCCAAAGTAACTAAAAAAATATTTTTTTTTCCAAAGTAACTAAAAAAATATTTTTTTTTCCAAAGTAACTAAAAAAATATTTTTTTTTCCAAAGTAACTAAAAAAATATTTTTTTTCCAAAGTAACTAAAAAAATATTTTTTTTCCAAAGTAACTAAAAAAATATTTTTTTTTCCAAAGTAACTAAAAAAATATTTTTTTTTCCAAAATAACTAAAAAAAATTTTTTTTTTTCCAAAGTAACTAAAGAAATTTTTTTTTCCAAAGTAACTAAAAAAATATTTTTTTTTCCAAAGTAACTAAAAAAATATTTTTTTTTCCAAAGTAACTAAAAAAATATTTTTTTTTCCAAAGTAACTAAAAAAATATTTTTTTTTCCAAAGTAACTAAAAAAATATTTTTTTTTCCAAAGTAACTAAAAAAATATTTTTTTTTCCAAAGTAACTAAAAAAATATTTTTTTTCCCAAAGTAACTAAAAAAATATTTTTTTTTCCAAAGTAACTAAAAAAATATTTTTTTTTCCAAAGTAACTAAAAAAATATTTTTTTTTCCAAAGAAACTAAAAAAATATTTTTTTTTCCAAAGTAACTAAAAAAATATTTTTTTTCCCAAAGAAACTAAAAAAATATTTTTTTTTCCAAAGTAACTAAAAAATATTTTTTTTTCCAAAGTAACTAAAAAAATATTTTTTTTCCAAAGTAACTAAAAAAATATTTTTTTTTCCAAAGTAACTAAAAAAATATTTTTTTTTCCAAAGAAACTAAAAAAATATTTTTTTTTCCAAAGTAACTAAAAAAATTTTTTTTTTCCAAAGTAACTAAAAAAATATTTTTTTTTCCAAAGTAACTAAAACAATTTTTTTTTTCCCAAAGAAACTAAAAAAATATTTTTTTTTCCAAAGTAACTAAAAAATATATTTTTTTTCCAAAGAAACTAAAAAAATATTTTTTTTTCCAAAGTAACTAAAAAAATATTTTTTTTTCCAAAGTAACTAAAAAAATATTTTATTTTCCAAAGTAACTAAAAAAATAGTTTTTTTTCCAAAGTAACTAAAAAAATAGTTTTTTTTCCAAAGTAACTAAAAAAATAGTTTTTTTTCCAAAGTAACTAAAAAAATATATTTTTTTCCAAAGTAACTAAAAAAATATTTTTTTTTCCAAAGTAACTAAAAAAATATTTTTTTTCCAAAGTAACTAAAAAAATATTTTTTTTTCCAAAGTAACTAAAAAAATATTTTTTTTTCCAAAGTAACTAAAAAAATATTTTTTTTTCCAAAGTAACTAAAAAAATATTTTTTTTTCCAAAGTAACTAAAAAAATATTTTTTTTTCCAAAGTAACTAAAAAAATATATTTTTTTTCCAAAGTAACTAAAAAAATATTTTTTTTTCCAAAGTAACTAAAAAAATATTTTTTTTTTCCAAAGTAACTAAAAAAATTATTTTTTTTCCAAAGTAACTAAAAAAATATTTTTTTTTCCAAAGTAACTAAAAAAATATTTTTTTTTCCACAGTAACTAAAAAAATATTTTTTTTCCAAAGTAACTAAAATAATATTTTTTTTTCCAAAGTAACTAAAAAAATATTTTTTTTCCAAAGTAACTAAAAAAATATTTTTTTTTCCAAAGCAACTAAAAAAATATTTTTTTTTCCAAAGTAACTAAAAAAATATTTTTTTTTCCAAAGTAACTAAAAAAATATTTTTTTTTCCAAAGTAACTAAAAAAATATTTTATTTTCCAAAGTAACTAAAAAAATATTTTTTTTTCCAAAGTAACTAAAAAAATATTTTTTTTTCCAAAGTAACTAAAAAAATATTTTTTTTTCCAAAGTAACTAAAAAAATCTTTTTTTTTCCAAAGTAACTAAAAAAATCTTTTTTTTTCCAAAGTAACTAAAAAAATCTTTTTTTTTCCAAAGTAACTAAAAAAATATTTTTTTTCCAATGTAACTAAAAAAATATTTTTTTTTCCAAAGTAACTAAAAAAATATTTTTTTTTCCAAAGTAACTAAAAAAATATTTTTTTTTCCAAAGTAACTAAAAAAATATTTTTTTTTCCAAAATAACTAAAAAAAAATTTTTTTTTCCAAAGTAACTAAAGAAATTTTTTTTTCCAAAGTAACTAAAAAAATATTTTTTTTTCCAAAGTAACTAAAAAAATATTTTTTTTTCCAAAGTAACTAAAAAAATATTTTTTTTTCCAAAGTAACTAAAAAAATATTTTTTTTTCCAAAGTAACTAAAAAAATATTTTTTTTTCCAAAGTAACTAAAAAAATATTTTTTTTTCCAAAGTAACTAAAAAAATATTTTTTTTCCCAAAGTAACTAAAAAAATATTTTTTTTTCCAAAGTAACTAAAAAAATATTTTTTTTTCCAAAGTAACTAAAAAAATATTTTTTTTTCCAAAGAAACTAAAAAAATATTTTTTTTTCCAAAGTAACTAAAAAAATATTTTTTTTCCCAAAGAAACTAAAAAAATATTTTTTTTTCCAAAGTAACTAAAAAATATTTTTTTTTCCAAAGTAACTAAAAAAATATTTTTTTTCCAAAGTAACTAAAAAAATATTTTTTTTTCCAAAGTAACTAAAAAAATATTTTTTTTTCCAAAGAAACTAAAAAAATATTTTTTTTTCCAAAGAAACTAAAAAAAATTTTTTTTTCCAAAGTAACTAAAAAAATATTTTTTTTTCCAAAGTAACTAAAAAAATATTTTTTTTTCCAAAGTAACTAAAAAATATTTTTTTTTCCAAAGTAACTAAAAAATATATTTTTTTTCCAAAGAAACTAAAAAAATATTTTTTTTTCCAAAGTAACTAAAAAAATATTTTTTTTTCCAAAGTAACTAAAAAAATATTTTATTTTCCAAAGTAACTAAAAAAATAGTTTTTTTTCCAAAGTAACTAAAAAAATAGTTTTTTTTCCAAAGTAACTAAAAAAATAGTTTTTTTTCCAAAGTAACTAAAAAAATATTTTTTTTCCAAAGTAACTAAAAAAATATTTTTTTTTCCAAAGTAACTAAAAAAATATTTTTTTTTCCAAAGTAACTAAAAAAATTATTATTTTTCCAAAGTAACTAAAAAAATATTTTTTTTTCCAAAGTAACTAAAAAAATATTTTTTTTTCCAAAGTAACTAAAAAAATATTTTTTTTCCAAAGTAACTAAAATAATATTTTTTTTTCCAAAGTAACTAAAAAAATATTTTTTTTCCAAAGTAACTAAAAAAATATTTTTTTTTCCAAAGCAACTAAAAAAATATTTTTTTTTCCAAAGTAACTAAAAAAATATTTTTTTTTCCAAAGTAACTAAAAAAATATTTTTTTTTCCAAAGTAACTAAAAAAATATTTTATTTTCCAAAGTAACTAAAAAAATATTTTTTTTTCCAAAGTAACTAAAAAAATATTTTTTTTTCCAAAGTAACTAAAAAAATATTTTTTTTTCCAAAGTAACTAAAAAAATATTTTATTTTCCAAAGTAACTAAAAAACTATTTTTTTTTCCAAAGTAACTAAAAAAATAATTTTTTTTCCAAAGTAACTAAAAAAATATTTTTTTTCCAAAGTAACTAAAAAAATATTTTTTTTTCCAAAGTAACTAAAAAAATATTTTTTTTTCCAAAGAAACTAAAAAAATATTTTTTTTTCCAAAGTAACTAAAAAAATATTTTTTTTTCCAAAGTAACTAAAAAAATATTTTTTTTCCAAAGTAACTAAAAAAATATTTTTTTTTCCAAAGTAACTAAAAAAATATTTTTTTTTCCAAAGTAACTAAAAAAATATTTTTTTTTCCAAAATAACTAAAAAAAAATTTTTTTTTCCAAAGTAACTAAAAAAATATTTTTTTTTCCAAAGTAACTAAAAAAATATTTTTTTTTCCAAAGAAACTAAAAAAATATTTTTTTTTCCAAAGTAACTAAAAAAATATTTTTTTTTCCAAAGTAACTAAAAAAATATTTTTTTTCCAAAGTAACTAAAAAAATATTTTTTTTTCCAAAGTAACTAAAAAAATATTTTTTTTTCCAAAGTAACTAAAAAAATATTTTTTTTTCCAAAGTAACTAAAAAAATATTTTTTTTTCCAAAGTAACTAAAAAAATATTTTTTTTTCCAAAGTAACTAAAAAAATATTTTTTTTTCCAAAGTAACTAAAAAAATATTTTTTTTTCCAAAGTAACTAAAAAAAAATATTTTTTTCCAAAGTAACTAAAAAAATATTTTTTTTTCCAAAGTAACTAAAAAAATATTTTTTTTCCCAAAGTAACTAAAAAAATATTTTTTTTTCCAAAGAAACTAAAAAAATATTTTTTTTTCCAAAGAAACTAAAAAAATATTTTTTTTTCCAAAGTAACTAAAAAAATATTTTTTTTCCCAAAGAAACTAAAAAAATATTTTTTTTTCCAAAGTAACTAAAAAAATATTTTTTTTCCCAAAGAAACTAAAAAAATATTTTTTTTTCCAAAGTAACTAAAAAATATTTTTTTTTCCAAAGTAACTAAAAAAATATTTTTTTTCCAAAGTAACTAAAAAAAATTTTTTTTTCCAAAGTAACTAAAAAAATATTTTTTTTTCCAAAGAAACTAAAAAAATATTTTTTTTTCCAAAGTAACTAAAAAAATATTTTTTTTTCCAAAGTAACTAAAAAAATATTTTTTTTTCCAAAGTAACTAAAAAAAATTTTTTTTTTCCAAAGTAACTAAAAAAATATTTTTTTTTCCAAAGAAACTAAAAAAATATTTTTTTTTCCAAAGTAACTAAAAAAAATTTTTTTTTTTCCAAAGTAACTAAAAAAATATTTTTTTTCCCAAAGTAACTAAAAAAATATTTTTTTTTCCAAAGTAACTAAAAAAATATTTTTTTTTCCAAAGTAACTAAAAAAATATTTTTTTTTCCAAAGTAACTAAAAAAATATTTTTTTTTCCAAAGTAACTAAAAAAATATTTTTTTTTCCAAAGTAACTAAAAAAATATTTTTTTTTCCAAAGTAACTAAAAAAATATTTTTTTTTCCAAAGTAACTAAAAAAATATTTTTTTTTCCAAAGTAACTAAAAAAATATTTTTTTTTCCAAAGTAACTAAAAAAATAGTTTTTTTTCCAAAGTAACTAAAAAAATATTTTTTTTCCAAAGTAACTAAAAAAATATTTTTTTTTCCAAAGTAACTAAAAAAATATTTTTTTTCCAAAGTAACTAAAAAAATATTTTTTTTTCCAAAGTAACTAAAAAAATATTTTTTTTTCCAAAGTAACTAAAAAAATATTTTTTTTTCCAAAGTAACTAAAAAAATATTTTTTTTTCCAAAGTAACTAAAAAAATCTTTTTTTTCCAAAGTAACTAAAAAAATCTTTTTTTTTCCAAAGTAACTAAAAAAATCTTTTTTTTTCCAAAGTAACTAAAAAAATCTTTTTTTTTCCAAAGTAACTAAAAAAATCTTTTTTTTCCAAAGTAACTAAAAAAATCTTTTTTTTCCAATGTAACTAAAAAAATATTTTTTTTTCCAAAGTAACTAAAAAAATATTTTTTTTTCCAAAGTAACTAAAAAAATATTTTTTTTCCAAAGTAACTAAAAAAATATTTTATTTCCAAAGTAACTAAAAAAATATTTTTTTTTCCAAAGTAACTAAAAAAATATATTTTTTTCCAAAGTAACTAAAAAAATATTTTTTTTTCCAAAGTAACTAAAAAAATATTTTTTTTTCCAAAGTAACTAAAAAAATATATTTTTTTCCAAAGTAACTAAAAAAAAATTTTTTTTTCCAAAGTAACTAAAAAATTATTTTTTTTTCCAAAGTAACTAAAAAAATATTTTATTTCCCAAAGTAACTAAAAAAATAGTTTTTTTTCCAAAGTAACTAAAAAAATAGTTTTTTTTCCAAAGTAACTAAAAAAATAGTTTTTTTTCCAAAGTAACTAAAAAAATATTTTTTTTTCCAAAGTAACTAAAAAAATATTTTTTTTTCCAAAGTAAATAAAAAAATATTTTTTTTCCAAAGTAACTAAAAAAATATTTTTTTTTCCAAAGTAACTAAAAAAATATTTTTTTTTCCAAAGTAACTAAAAAAATATTTTTTTTCCCAAAGTAACTAAAAAAATATTTTTTTTCCCAAAGTAACTAAAAAAATATTTTTTTTCCAAAGTAACTAAAAAAATATTTTTTTTTCCAAAGTAACTAAAAAAATATTTTTTTTTCCAAAGTAACTAAAAAAATATTTTTTTTTCCAAAGAAACTAAAAAAATATATTTTTTTTCCAAAGTAACTAAAAAAAATATTTTTTTCCCAAAGTAACTAAAAAAATATTTTTTTTCCCAAAGTAACTAAAAAAATATTTTTTTTCCAAAGTAACTAAAAAAATATTTTTTTTTCCAAAGTAACTAAAAAAATATTTTTTTTTCCAAAGTAACTAAAAAAATATTTTTTTTTCCAAAGAAACTAAAAAAATATTTTTTTTTCCAAAGTAACTAAAAAAAATTTTTTTTTCCAAAGTAACTAAAAAAATATTTTTTTTTCCAAAGTAACTAAAAAAATATTTTTTTTCCCAAAGTAACTAAAAAAATATTTTTTTTCCAAAGTAACTAAAAAAATATTTTTTTTTCCAAAGTAACTAAAATAATATTTTTTTTTCCAAAGTAACTAAAAAAATATTTTTTTTTCCAAAGAAACTAAAAAAATATATTTTTTTTCCAAAGTAACTAAAAAAAATATTTTTTTCCCAAAGTAACTAAAAAAATATTTTTTTTCCCAAAGTAACTAAAAAAATATTTTTTTTCCAAAGTAACTAAAAAAACATTTTTTTTTCCAAAGTAACTAAAAAAATATTTTTTTTTCCAAAGTAACTAAAAAAATATTTTTTTTTCCAAAGAAACTAAAAAAATATTTTTTTTTCCAAAGTAACTAAAAAAATTTTTTTTTTCCAAAGTAACTAAAAAAATATTTTTTTTTCCAAAGTAACTAAAAAAATATTTTTTTTTCCAAAGAAACTAAAAAAATATTTTTTTTTCCAAAGTAACTAAAAAAAAAAAAAATTTCCAAAGAAACTAAAAAAAAATTTTTTTTTCCAAAGTAACTAAAAAAATATTTTTTTTCCAAAGTAACTAAAAAAATATTTTTTTTCCCAAAGTAACTAAAAAAATATTTTTTTTTCCAAAGTAACTAAAAAATATTTTTTTTTCCAAAGTAACTAAAAAAATATTTTTTTTTCCAAAGTAACTAAAAAAATATTTTTTTTTCCAAAGTAACTAAAAAAATATTTTTTTTTCCAAAGTAACTAAAAAAATATTTTTTTTTCCAAAGTAACTAAAAAAATATTTTTTTTTCCAAAGTAACTAAAAAAATATTTTTTTTTCCAAAGTAACTAAAAAAATATTTTTTTTTCCAAAGAAACTAAAAAAATATTTTTTTTTCCAAAGTAACTAAAAAAATATTTTTTTTTCCAAAGTAACTAAAAAAATATTTTTTTTTCCAAAGTAACTAAAAAAAATTTTTTTTTTCCAAAGTAACTAAAAAAATATTTTTTTTTCCAAAGAAACTAAAAAAATATTTTTTTTTCCAAAGTAACTAAAAAAAATTTTTTTTTTCCAAAGTAACTAAAAAAATATTTTTTTTCCCAAAGTAACTAAAAAAATATTTTTTTTTCCAAAGTAACTAAAAAAATATTTTTTTTTCCAAAGTAACTAAAAAAATATTTTTTTTTCCAAAGTAACTAAAAAAATATTTTTTTTTCCAAAGTAACTAAAAAAATATTTTTTTTTCCAAAGTAACTAAAAAAATATTTTTTTTTCCAAAGTAACTAAAAAAATATTTTTTTTTCCAAAGTAACTAAAAAAATATTTTTTTTTCCAAAGTAACTAAAAAAATATTTTTTTTTCCAAAGTAACTAAAAAAATATTTTATTTTCCAAAGTAACTAAAAAAATAGTTTTTTTTCCAAAGTAACTAAAAAAATAGTTTTTTTTCCAAAGTAACTAAAAAAATATTTTTTTTTCCAAAGTAACTAAAAAAATATTTTTTTTCCAAAGTAACTAAAAAAATATTTTTTTTTCCAAAGTAACTAAAAAAATATTTTTTTTTCCAAAGTAACTAAAAAAATATTTTTTTTTCCAAAGTAACTAAAAAAATATTTTTTTTCCAAAGTAACTAAAAAAATATTTTTTTTTCCAAAGTAACTAAAAAAATATTTTTTTTTCCAAAGTAACTAAAAAAATATTTTTTTTTCCAAAGTAACTAAAAAAATCTTTTTTTTTCCAAAGTAACTAAAAAAATCTTTTTTTTTCCAAAGTAACTAAAAAAATCTTTTTTTTTCCAAAGTAACTAAAAAAATCTTTTTTTTTCCAAAGTAACTAAAAAAATCTTTTTTTTTCCAAAGTAACTAAAAAAATCTTTTTTTTTCCAAAGTAACTAAAAAAATCTTTTTTTTCCAATGTAACTAAAAAAATATTTTTTTTTCCAAAGTAACTAAAAAAATATTTTTTTTTCCAAAGTAACTAAAAAAATATTTTTTTTCCAAAGTAACTAAAAAAATATTTTATTTCCAAAGTAACTAAAAAAATATATTTTTTTCCAAAGTAACTAAAAAAATATATTTTTTTCCAAAGTAACTAAAAAAATATTTTTTTTTACAAAGTAACTAAAAAAATATTTTTTTTTCCAAAGTAACTAAAAAAATATATTTTTTTCCAAAGTAACTAAAAAAAATTTTTTTTTTCCAAAGTAACTAAAAAATTATTTTTTTTTCCAAAGTAACTAAAAAAATATTTTATTTTCCAAAGTAACTAAAAAAATAGTTTTTTTTCCAAAGTAACTAAAAAAATAGTTTTTTTTCCAAAGTAACTAAAAAAATAGTTTTTTTTCCAAAGTAACTAAAAAAATATTTTTTTTTCCAAAGTAACTAAAAAAATATTTTTTTTTCCAAAGTAACTAAAAAAATATTTTTTTTCCAAAGTAACTAAAAAAATATTTTTTTTTCCAAAGTAACTAAAAAAATATTTTTTTTTCCAAAGTAACTAAAAAAATATTTTTTTTCCCAAAGTAACTAAAAAAATATTTTTTTTCCCAAAGTAACTAAAAAAATATTTTTTTTCCAAAGTAACTAAAAAAATATTTTTTTTTCCAAAGTAACTAAAAAAATATTTTTTTTTCCAAAGTAACTAAAAAAATATTTTTTTTTCCAAAGAAACTAAAAAAATATATTTTTTTTCCAAAGTAACTAAAAAAAAAAATTTTTTCCCAAAGTAACTAAAAAAAAAATTTTTTTCCCAAAGTAACTAAAAAAATATTTTTTTTCCAAAGTAACTAAAAAAATATTTTTTTTTCCAAAGTAACTAAAAAAATATTTTTTTTTCCAAAGTAACTAAAAAAAAATTTTTTTTTCCAAAGAAACTAAAAAAATATTTTTTTTTCCAAAGTAACTAAAAAAAATTTTTTTTTCCAAAGTAACTAAAAAAATATTTTTTTTTCCAAAGTAACTAAAAAAATATTTTTTTTCCCAAAGTAACTAAAAAAATATTTTTTTTCCAAAGTAACTAAAAAAATATTTTTTTTTCCAAAGTAACTAAAAAAATATTTTTTTTTCCAAAGTAACTAAAAAAATATTTTTTTTTCCAAAGTAACTAAAAAAATATTTTTTTTTCCAAAGAAACTAAAAAAAATTTTTTTTTTCCAAAGTAACTAAAAAATTTTTTTTTTTTCCAAAGAAACTAAAAAAATATTTTTTTTCCAAAGTAACTAAAAAAATATTTTTTTTCCCAAAGTAACTAAAAAAATATATTTTTTTCCAAAGTAACTAAAAAATTTTTTTTTTTCCAAAGTAACTAAAAAAATATATTTTTTTCCAAAGTAACTAAAAAAATATTTTTTTTTCCAAAGTAACTAAAAAAATATTTTTTTTTCCAAAGTAACTAAAAAAATATTTTTTTTTCCAAAGTAACTAAAAAAATATTTTTTTTTCCAAAGTAACTAAAAAAATATTTTTTTTTCCAAAGTAACTAAAAAAATATTTTTTTTCCCAAAGAAACTAAAAAAATATTTTTTTTTCCAAAGTAACTAAAAAAATATTTTTTTTTCCAAAGTAACTAAAAAAATATTTTTTTTTCCAAAGTAACTAAAAAAATATATTTTTTTCCAAAGTAACTAAAAAAATATTTTTTTTTCCAAAGTAACTAAAAAAATATTTTTTTTTCCAAAGTAACTAAAAAAATATTTTTTTTTCCAAAGTAACTAAAAAATATTTTTTTTTCCAAAGTAACTAAAAAAATATTTTTTTTTCCAAAGTAACTAAAAAAATATTTTTTTTTCCAAAGTAACTAAAAAAATATTTTTTTTTCCAAAGTAACTAAAAAAATATTTTTTTTTCCAAAGTAACTAAAAAAAATTTTTTTTTTCCAAAGTAACTAAAAAAATATTTTTTTTCCAAAGAAACTAAAAAAATATTTTTTTTTCCAAAGTAACTAAAAAAATATTTTTTTTTCCAAAGTAACTAAAAAAATATTTTTTTTCCAAAGTAACTAAAAAAATATTTTTTTTTCCAAAGTAACTAAAAAAATATTTTTTTTTCCAAAGTAACTAAAAAAATATTTTTTTTTCCAAAATAACTAAAAAAAAATTTTTTTTTCCAAAGTAACTAAAGAAATTTTTTTTTCCAAAGTAACTAAAAAAATATTTTTTTTTCCAAAGTAACTAAAAAAATATTTTTTTTTCCAAAGTAACTAAAAAAATATTTTTTTTTCCAAAGTAACTAAAAAAATATTTTTTTTTCCAAAGTAACTAAAAAAATATATTTTTTTCCAAAGTAACTAAAAAAATATTTTTTTTTCCAAAGTAACTAAAAAATTATTTTTTTTCCCAAAGTAACTAAAAAAATATTTTTTTTTCCAAAGTAACTAAAAAAATATTTTTTTTTCCAAAGTAACTAAAAAAATATTTTTTTTTCCAAAGAAACTAAAAAAATATTTTTTTTTCCAAAGTAACTAAAAATATATTTTTTTTCCCAAAGAAACTAAAAAAATATTTTTTTTTCCAAAGTAACTAAAAAATATTTTTTTTCCCAAAGTAACTAAAAAAATATTTTTTTTTCCAAAGTAACTAAAAAAATATTTTTTTTTCCAAAGTAACTAAAAAAATATTTTTTTTTCCAAAGAAACTAAAAAAATATTTTTTTTTCCAAAGTAACTAAAAAAAATTTTTTTTTCCAAAGTAACTAAAAAAAAAATTTTTTTTCCAAAGTAACTAAAAAAAATTTTTTTTTCCAAAGTAACTAAAAAAATATTTTTTTTCCAAAGTAACTAAAAAAATATTTTTTTTCCCAAAGAAACTAAAAAAATATTTTTTTTTCCAAAGTAACTAAAAAATATTTTTTTTTTCCAAAGAAACTAAAAAAATATTTTTTTTTCCAAAGTAACTAAAAAAATATTTTTTTTTCCAAAGTAACTAAAAAAATATTTTTTTTTCCAAAGTAACTAAAAAAATATTTTTTTTTCCAAAGTAACTAAAAAAATATTTTTTTTTCCAAAGTAACTAAAAAAATATTTTTTTTTCCAAAGTAACTAAAAAAATATTTTTTTTCCAAAGTAACTAAAAAAATATTTTTTTTTCCAAAGTAACTAAAAAAATATTTTTTTTTCCAAAGAAACTAAAAAAATATTTTTTTTTCCAAAGTAACTAAAAAAATATTTTTTTTTCCAAAGTAACTAAAAAAATATTTTTTTTTCCAAAGTAACTAAAAATATATTTTTTTTCCAAAGTAACTAAAAAAATATTTTTTTTCCAAAGTAACTAAAAAAATTTTTTTTTTTCCAAAGTAACTAAAAAAATATTTTTTTTTCCAAAGTAACTAAAAAAATATTTTTTTTTCCAAAATAACTAAAAAAATATTTTTTTTTCCAAAGTAACTAAAGAATTTTTTTTTTCCAAAGTAACTAAAAAAATATTTTTTTTTCCAAAGTAACTAAAAAAATATATTTTTTTCCAAAGTAACTAAAAAAATATATTTTTTTCCAAAGTAACTAAAAAAATATTTTTTTTTCCAAAGTAACTAAAAAAAAATGTTTTTTTCCAAAGTAACTAAAAAATTATTTTTTTTCCCAAAGTAACTAAAAAAATATTTTTTTTTCCAAAGTAACTAAAAAAATATTTTTTTTTCCAAAGTAACTAAAAAAATATTTTTTTTCCAAAGAAACTAAAAAAATATTTTTTTTTCCAAAGTAACTAAAAAAATATTTTTTTTTCCAAAGTAACTAAAAAAATATTTTTTTTTCCAAAGTAACTAAAAAAATATTTTTTTTCCCAAAGAAACTAAAAAAAAATTTTTTTTTCCAAAGTAACTAAAAAAATTTTTTTTTTCCAAAGAAACTAAAAAAATATTTTTTTTTCCAAAGTAACTAAAAAAATATTTTTTTTTCCAAAGTAACTAAAAAAAATTTTTTTTTTCCAAAGTAACTAAAAAAATATATTTTTTTCCAAAGTAACTAAAAAAATATTTTTTTTCCAAAGTAACTAAAAAAATATTTTTTTTCCAAAGTAACTAAAAAAATATTTTTTTTTCCAAAGTAACTAAAAAATTTTTTTTTTTTCCAAAGTAACTAAAAAAATATTTTTTTTTCCAAAATAACTAAAAAAATATTTTTTTTTCCAAAGTAACTAAAAAAATATTTTTTTTCCAAAGTAACTAAAAAAATATTTTTTTTTCCAAAGTAACTAAAAAAATATTTTTTTTTCCAAAGTAACTAAAAAAAATTTTTTTTTTCCAAAGTAACTAAAAAAATATTTTTTTTTCCAAAGAAACTAAAAAAATATTTTTTTTTCCAAAGTAACTAAAAAAATATTTTTTTTTCCAAAGTAACTAAAAAAATATATATTTTTCCAAAGTAACTAAAAAAATATTTATTTTTCCAAAGAAACTAAAAAAATATTTTTTTTTCCAAAGTAACTAAAAAAAAATTTTTTTTTCCAAAGTAACTAAAAAATTATTTTTTTTCCCAAAGTAACTAAAAAAATATTTTTTTTTCCAAAATAACTAAAAAAAATTTTTTTTTCCAAAGTAACTAAAGAAATTTTTTTTTCCAAAGTAACTAAAAAAATATTTTTTTTTCCAAAGTAACTAAAAAAATATTTTTTTTTCCAAAGTAACTAAAAAAATAATTTTTTTTCCAAAGTAACTAAAAAAATATTTTTTTTTCCAAAGTAACTAAAAAAATATTTTTTTTTCCAAAGTAACTAAAAAAATATTTTTTTTTCCAAAGTAACTAAAAAATTATTTTTTTTCCCAAAGTAACTAAAAAAATATTTTTTTTTCCAAAGTAACTAAAAAAATATTTTTTTTTCCAAAGTAACTAAAAAAATATTTTTTTTCCAAAGAAACTAAAAAAATATTTTTTTTTCCAAAGTAACTAAAAAAATATTTTTTTTCCCAAAGAAACTAAAAAAATATTTTTTTTTCCAAAGAAACTAAAAAAATATTTTTTTTTCCAAAGTAACTAAAAAAATATTTTTTTTCCCAAAGAAACTAAAAAAATATTTTTTTTTCCAAAGTAACTAAAAAATATTTTTTTTTCCAAAGTAACTAAAAAATTATTTTTTTTCCCAAAGTAACTAAAAAAATATTTTTTTTTCCAAAGTAACTAAAAAAATATTTTTTTTTCCAAAGTAACTAAAAAAATATTTTTTTTTCCAAAGAAACTAAAAAAATATTTTTTTTTCCAAAGTAACTAAAAAAATATTTTTTTTCCCAAAGAAACTAAAAAAATATTTTTTTTTCCAAAGTAACTAAAAAATATTTTTTTTCCAAAGTAACTAAAAAAATATTTTTTTTTCCAAAGTAACTAAAAAAATATTTTTTTTTCCAAAGTAACTAAAAAAATATTTTTTTTTCCAAAGTAACTAAAAAAATATTTTTTTTTCCAAAGTAACTAAAAAAATATTTTTTTTTCCAAAGTAACTAAAAAAATATTTTTTTTTCCAAAGTAACTAAAAAAATATTTTTTTTCCCAAAGAAACTAAAAAAATATTTTTTTTTCCAAAGTAACTAAAAAATTTTTTTTTTTTCCAAAGAAACTAAAAAAATATTTTTTTTTCCAAAGTAACTAAAAAAATATTTTTTTTTCCAAAGTAACTAAAAAAAATTTTTTTTTTCCAAAGTAACTAAAAAAATATATTTTTTTCCAAAGTAACTAAAAAAATATTTTTTTTCCAAAGTAACTAAAAAAATATTTTTTTTCCAAAGTAACTAAAAAAATATTTTTTTTTCCAAAGTAACTAAAAAATTTTTTTTTTTTCCAAAGTAACTAAAAAAATATTTTTTTTTCCAAAATAACTAAAAAAATATTTTTTTTTCCAAAGTAACTAAAAAAATATTTTTTTTCCAAAGTAACTAAAAAAATATTTTTTTTTCCAAAGTAACTAAAAAAATATTTTTTTTTCCAAAGTAACTAAAAAAATATTTTTTTTTCCAAAGTAACTAAAAAAATATTTTTTTTTCCAAAGAAACTAAAAAAATATTTTTTTTTCCAAAGTAACTAAAAAAATATTTTTTTTTCCAAAGTAACTAAAAAAATATATATTTTTCCAAAGTAACTAAAAAAATATTTATTTTTCCAAAGAAACTAAAAAAATATTTTTTTTTCCAAAGTAACTAAAAAAAATTTTTTTTTTCCAAAGTAACTAAAAAATTATTTTTTTTCCCAAAGTAACTAAAAAAATATTTTTTTTTCCAAAATAACTAAAAAAAAATTTTTTTTCCAAAGTAACTAAAGAAATTTTTTTTTCCAAAGTAACTAAAAAAATATTTTTTTTTCCAAAGTAACTAAAAAAATATTTTTTTTTCCAAAGTAACTAAAAAAATATTTTTTTTCCAAAGTAACTAAAAAAATATTTTTTTTTCCAAAGTAACTAAAAAAATATTTTTTTTTCCAAAGTAACTAAAAAAATATTTTTTTTTCCAAAGTAACTAAAAAATTATTTTTTTTCCCAAAGTAACTAAAAAAATATTTTTTTTTCCAAAGTAACTAAAAAAATATTTTTTTTTCCAAAGTAACTAAAAAAATATTTTTTTTCCAAAGAAACTAAAAAAATATTTTTTTTTCCAAAGTAACTAAAAAAATATTTTTTTTCCCAAAGAAACTAAAAAAATATTTTTTTTTCCAAAGAAACTAAAAAAATATTTTTTTTTCCAAAGTAACTAAAAAAATATTTTTTTTCCCAAAGAAACTAAAAAAATATTTTTTTTTCCAAAGTAACTAAAAAATATTTTTTTTTCCAAAGTAACTAAAAAATTATTTTTTTTCCCAAAGTAACTAAAAAAATAATTTTTTTTCCAAAGTAACTAAAAAAATATTTTTTTTTCCAAAGTAACTAAAAAAATAATTTTTTTTCCAAAGAAACTAAAAAAATATTTTTTTTTCCAAAGTAACTAAAAAAATATTTTTTTTCCCAAAGAAACTAAAAAAATATTTTTTTTTCCAAAGTAACTAAAAAATATTTTTTTTCCAAAGTAACTAAAAAAATATTTTTTTTTCCAAAGTAACTAAAAAAATATTTTTTTTTCCAAAGTAACTAAAAAAATATTTTTTTTTCCAAAGTAACTAAAAAAATATTTTTTTTTCCAAAGTAACTAAAAAAATATTTTTTTTTCCAAAGTAACTAAAAAAATATTTTTTTTTCCAAAGTAACTAAAAAAATATTTTTTTTTCCAAAGTAACTAAAAACATTTTTTTTTTCCAAAGTAACTAAAAAAATATTTTTTTTTCCAAAGTAACTAAAAAAATATTTTTTTTTCCAAAGTAACTAAAAAAATATTTTTTTTTCCAAAGTAACTAAAAAAATATTTTTTTTTCCAAAGTAACTAAAAAATTATTTTTTTTCCCAAAGTAACTAAAAAAATATTTTTTTTTCCAAAGTAACTAAAAAAATATTTTTTTTTCCAAAGTAACTAAAAAAATATTTTTTTTCCAAAGAAACTAAAAAAATATTTTTTTTTCCAAAGTAACTAAAAAAATATTTTTTTCCCAAAGAAACTAAAAAAATATTTTTTTTTCCAAAGAAACTAAAAAAATATTTTTTTTTCCAAAGTAACTAAAAAAATATTTTTTTTCCCAAAGAAACTAAAAAAATATTTTTTTTTCCAAAGTAACTAAAAAATATTTTTTTTTCCAAAGTAACTAAAAAATTATTTTTTTTCCCAAAGTAACTAAAAAAATATTTTTTTTTCCAAAGTAACTAAAAAAATATTTTTTTTTCCAAAGTAACTAAAAAAATATTTTTTTTTCCAAAGAAACTAAAAAAATATTTTTTTTTCCAAAGTAACTAAAAAAATATTTTTTTTCCCAAAGAAACTAAAAAAATATTTTTTTTTCCAAAGTAACTAAAAAATATTTTTTTTCCAAAGTAACTAAAAAAATATTTTTTTTTCCAAAGTAACTAAAAAAATATTTTTTTTCCCAAAGTAACTAAAAAAATATTTTTTTTTCCAAAGTAACTAAAAAAATATTTTTTTTTCCAAAGTAACTAAAAAAATATTTTTTTTTCCAAAGTAACTAAAAAAATATTTTTTTTTCCAAAGTAACTAAAAAAATATTTTTTTTTCCAAAGTAACTAAAAAAATATTTTTTTTTCCAAAGTAACTAAAAAAATATTTTTTTTTCCAAAGAAACTAAAAAAATATTTTTTTTTCCAAAGTAACTAAAAAAATATTTTTTTTTCCAAAGTAACTAAAAAAATATTTTTTTTTCCAAAGTAACTAAAAATATATTTTTTTTCCAAAGTAACTAAAAAAATATTTTTTTTCCAAAGTAACTAAAAAAATATTTTTTTTTCCAAAGTAACTAAAAAAATATTTTTTTTTCCAAAGTAACTAAAAAAATATTTTTTTTTCCAAAATAACTAAAAAAATATTTTTTTTTCCAAAGTAACTAAAGAAATTTTTTTTTCCAAAGTAACTAAAAAAATATTTTTTTTTCCAAAGTAACTAAAAAAATATATTTTTTTCCAAAGTAACTAAAAAAATATTTTTTTTTCCAAAGGAACTAAAAAAAAATTTTTTTTTCCAAAGTAACTAAAAAAAAATGTTTTTTTCCAAAGTAACTAAAAAATTATTTTTTTTCCCAAAGTAACTAAAAAAATATTTTTTTTTCCAAAGTAACTAAAAAAATATTTTTTTTTCCAAAGTAACTAAAAAAATATTTTTTTTTCCAAAGAAACTAAAAAAACATTTTTTTTTCCAAAGTAACTAAAAAAATATTTTTTTTTCCAAAGTAACTAAAAAAAAAAAATTTTTTCCAAAGTAACTAAAAAATTATTTTTTTTCCCAAAGTAACTAAAAAAATATTTTTTTTTCCAAAGTAACTTAAAAAATATTTTTTTTCCAAAGTAACTAAAAAAATATTTTTTTTTCCAAAGTAACTAAAAAATTATTTTTTTTCCCAAAGTAACTAAAAAAATATTTTTTTTTCCAAAGTAACTTAAAAAATATTTTTTTTTCCAAAGTAACTAAAAAAATATTTTTTTTTCCAAAGTAACTAAAAAAATATTTTTTTTTCCAAAGTAACTAAAAAAATATTTTTTTTCCAAAGTAACTAAAAAAATATTTTTTTTCCCAAAGTAACTAAAAAAATATTTTTTTTTCCAAAGTAACTAAAAAAATATTTTTTTTTCCAAAGTAACTAAAAAAATATTTTTTTTTCCAAAGTAACTAAAAAAATATTTTTTTTTCCAAAGTAACTAAAAAAATATTTTTTTTTCCAAAGTAACTAAAAAAATATTTTTTTTTCCAAAGTAACTAAAAAAATATTTTTTTTTCCAAAGTAACTAAAAAAATATTTTTTTTTCCAAAGTAACTAAAAAAATATTTTTTTTTCCAAAGAAACTAAAAAAATATTTTTTTTTCCAAAGTAACTAAAAAAAAAAAAATTTTTCCAAAGAAACTAAAAAAAAATTTTTTTTTCCCAAAGTAACTAAAAAAATATTTTTTTTTCCAAAGTAACTAAAAAAATATTTTTTTTTCCAAAGTAACTAAAAAAATATTTTTTTTTCCAAAGTAACTAAAAAAATATTTTTTTTTCCAAAGTAACTAAAAAAATATTTTTTTTTCCAAAGTAACTAAAAAAATATTTTTTTTTCCAAAGTAACTAAAAAAATATTTTTTTTTCCAAAGAAACTAAAAAAATATTTTTTTTTCCAAAGTAACTAAAAAAATATTTTTTTTTCCAAAGTAACTAAAAAAATATTTTTTTTTCCAAAGTAACTAAAAATATTTTTTTTTTCCAAAGAAACTAAAAAAATATTTTTTTTTCCAAAGTAACTAAAAAAATATTTTTTTTTCCAAAGTAACTAAAAAAATATTTTTTTTTCCAAAGTAACTAAAAAAATATTTTTTTTTCCAAAGTAACTAAAAAAATATTTTTTTTCCAAAGTAACTAAAAAAATATTTTTTTTCCAAAGTAACTAAAAAAATATTTTTTTTCTCCAAAGTAACTAAAAAAATATTTTTTTTTCCAAAGTAACTAAAAAAATATTTTTTTTTCCAAAATAACTAAAAAAATATTTTTTTTTCCAAAGTAACTAAAAAAATATTTTTTTTCCAAAGTAACTAAAAAAATATATTTTTTTCCAAAGTAACTAAAAAAATATTTTTTTTTCCAAAGTAACTAAAAAAATATTTTTTTTTCCAAAGTAACTAAAAAATTATTTTTTTTCCCAAAGTAACTAAAAAATATTTTTTTTTCCAAAGTAACTAAAAAAATATTTTTTTTTCCAAAGTAACTAAAAAAATATTTTTTTTTCCAAAGTAACTAAAAAAAATTTTTTTTTCCAAAGTAACTAAAAAAATATTTTTTTTTCCAAAGTAACTAAAAAAATATTTTTTTTTCCAAAGTAACTAAAAAAATATTTTTTTTTCCAAAGTAACTAAAAAAATATTTTTTTTTCCAAAGAAACTAAAAAAATATTTTTTTTTCCAAAGTAACTAAAAAAATATTTTTTTTTCCAAAGTAACTAAAAAAATATTTTTTTTTCCAAAGTAACTAAAAATATTTTTTTTTTCCAAAGAAACTAAAAAAATATTTTTTTTTCCAAAGTAACTAAAAAAATATTTTTTTTTCCAAAGTAACTAAAAAAATATTTTTTTTTCCAAAGTAACTAAAAAAATATTTTTTTTTCCAAAGTAACTAAAAAAATATTTTTTTTCCAAAGTAACTAAAAAAATATTTTTTTTCCAAAGTAACTAAAAAAATATTTTTTTTTCCAAAGTAACTAAAAAAATATTTTTTTTTCCAAAGTAACTAAAAAAATATTTTTTTTTCCAAAATAACTAAAAAAATATTTTTTTTTCCAAAGTAACTAAAAAAATTTTTTTTTTCCAAAGTAACTAAAAAAATATATTTTTTTCCAAAGTAACTAAAAAAATATTTTTTTTTCCAAAGTAACTAAAAAAATATTTTTTTTTTCCAAAGTAACTAAAAAATTATTTTTTTTCCCAAAGTAACTAAAAAATATTTTTTTTTCCAAAGTAACTAAAAAAATATTTTTTTTTCCAAAGTAACTAAAAAAATATTTGTTTTTCCAAAGTAACTAAAAAAATATTTTTTTTTCCAAAGTAACTAAAAAAATTTTTTTTTTCCAAAGTAACTAAAAAAATATTTTTTTTCCAAAGAAACTAAAAAAATATTTTTTTTTCCAAAGTAACTAAAAATATTTTTTTTTTCCAAAGTAACTAAAAAAATATTTTTTTTTTCCGTAACTAAAAAAATATTTTTTTTTCCAAAGAAACTAAAAAAATTTTTTTTTTTCCAAAGTAACTAAAAAATTTTTTTTTTTTTCCAAAGAAACTAAAAAAATATTTTTTTTTCCAAAGTAACTAAAAAAATATTTTTTTTCCCAAAGTAACTAAAAAAATATTTTTTTTCCCAAAGTAACTAAAAAAATATTTTTTTTTCCAAAGTAACTAAAAAATATTTTTTTTTCCAAAGTAACTAAAAAAATATTTTTTTTTCCAAAGTAACTAAAAAAATATTTTTTTTTCCAAAGTAACTAAAAAAATATTGTTTTTTCCAAAGTAACTAAAAAAATATTTTTTTTTCCAAAGTAACTAAAAAAATATTTTTTTTTCCAAAGTAACTAAAAAAATATTGTTTTTTCCAAAGTAACTAAAAAAATATTTTTTTTTCCAAAGTAACTAAAAAAATATTTTTTTTTCCAAAGTAACTAAAAAAATATTTTTTTTTCCAAAGTAACTAAAAAAATATTTTTTTTCCAAAGTAACTAAAAAAATATTTTTTTTTCCAAAGAAACTAAAAAAATATATTTTTTTCCAAAGTAACTAAAAATATATTTTTTTTTCCAAAGTAACTAAAAAAATATTTTTTTTTCCAAAGTAACTAAAAAAATATTTTTTTTCCCAAAGAAACTAAAAAAATATTTTTTTTTCCAAAGTAACTAAAAAAATATTTTTTTTTCCAAAGTAACTAAAAATATATTTTTTTTTCCAAAGTAACTAAAAAAATATTTTTTTTTCCAAAGTAACTAAAAAAATATTTTTTTTTCCAAAGTAACTAAAAATATATTTTTTTTCCAAAGTAACTAAAAAAATATTTTTTTTCCAAAGTAACTAAAAAAATATTTTTTTTTCCAAAGTAACTAAAAAAATATTTTTTTTTCCAAAGTAACTAAAAAAATATTTTTTTTTCCAAAATAACTAAAAAAATATATTTTTTTCCAAAGTAACTAAAAAAATATTTTTTTTCCAAAGTAACTAAAAAAATATTTTTTTTTCCAAAGTAACTAAAAAAATATTTTTTTTCCCAAAGTAACTAAAAAAATATTCTTTTTTCCAAAGTAACTAAAAAAATATTTTTTTTTCCAAAGTAACTAAAAAAATATTTTTTTTCCCAAAGAAACTAAAAAAATATTTTTTTTTCCAAATTAACTAAAAAAAAAAAAAAAATTTCCAAAGAAACTAAAAAAATATTTTTTTTTCCAAAGTAACTAAAAAAATATTTATTTTTCCAAAGTAACTAAAAAAATATTTTTTTTTCCAAAGTAACTAAAAAATATATATTTTTTTCCAAAGTAACTAAAAAAATATTTTTTTTCCAAAGTAACTAAAAAAATATTTTTTTTCCAAAGTAACTAAAAAAATATTTTTTTTTCCAAAGTAACTAAAAAAATATTTTTTTTTCCAAAGTAACTAAAAAAATATTTTATTTTCCAAAATAACTAAAAAAAATATTTTTTTTTCCAAAGTAACTAAAAAAATATTTTTTTTCCAAAGTAACTAAAAAAATATTTTTTTTTCCAAAGTAACTAAAAAAATATTTTTTTTTCCAAAGTAACTAAAAAAATATTTTTTTTCCAAAGTAACTAAAAAAATATTTTTTTTCCCAAAGTAACTAAAAAAATATTTTTTTTTCCAAAGTAACTAAAAAAATATTTTTTTTTCCAAAGTAACTAAAAAAATATTTTTTTTTCCAAAGAAACTAAAAAAAAAAAAAAATTTCCAAAGTAACTAAAAAAAAATTTTTTTTTCCAAAGTAACTAAAAAAAAAATTTTTTTTCCAAAGAAACTAAAAAAAATTTTTTTTCCAAAGTAACTAAAAAAAATTTTTTTTTTCCAAAGTAACTAAAAAAAATTTTTTTTTCCAAAGAAACTAAAAAAAATAATTTTTTTTCCAAAGTAACTAAAAAAAAATTTTTTTTCCCAAAGAAACTAAAAAAATATTTTTTTTTCCAAAGTAACTAAAATTTTTTTTTTTTTCCAAAGAAACTAAAAAAATATTTTTTTTTCCAAAGTAACTAAAAAAATATTTTTTTTTCCAAAGTAACTAAAAAAAATTTTTTTTTTCCAAAGTAACTAAAAAAATATTTTTTTTTCCAAAGTAACTAAAAAAATATTTTTTTTCCAAAGTAACTAAAAAAATATTTTTTTTCCAAAGTAACTAAAAAAATATTTTTTTTTCCAAAGTAACTAAAAAAATATTTTTTTTTCCAAAGTAACTAAAAAAATATTTTTTTTCCAAAGTAACTAAAAAAATATTTTTTTTTCCAAAGTAACTAAAAAAATATTTTTTTTTCCAAAGTAACTAAAAAAATATTTTTTTTTCCAAAGTAACTAAAAAAATATTTTTTTTTCCAAAGAAACTAAAAAAATATTTTTTTTTCCAAAGTAACTAAAAAAATATTTTTTTTCCAAAGTAACTAAAAAAATATATATTTTTCCAAAGTAACTAAAAAAATATTTATTTTTCCAAAGAAACTAAAAAAATATTTTTTTTTCCAAAGTAACTAAAAAAAAAAATTTTTTTCCAAAGTAACTAAAAAATTATTTTTTTTCCCAAAGTAACTAAAAAAATATTTTTTTTTCCAAAGTAACTTAAAAAATATTTTTTTTTCCAAAGTAACTAAAAAAATATTTTTTTTTCCAAAGTAACTAAAAAATTATTTTTTTTCCCAAAGTAACTAAAAAAATATTTTTTTTTCCAAAGTAACTAAAAAAATATTTTTTTTTCCAAAGTAACTAAAAAAATATTTTTTTTTCCAAAGTAACTAAAAAAATATTTTTTTTTCCAAAGTAACTAAAAAAATATTTTTTTTCCAAAGTAACTAAAAAAATATTTTTTTTTCCAAAGTAACTAAAAAAATATTTTTTTTTCCAAAGAAACTAAAAAAATATTTTTTTTTCCAAAGTAACTAAAAAAAAAAAAATTTTTCCAAAGAAACTAAAAAAATTTTTTTTTTTCCAAAGTAACTAAAAAAATATTTTTTTTTCCAAAGTAACTAAAAAAATATATTTTTTTTCCAAAGTAACTAAAAAAATATTTTTTTTTCCAAAGTAACTAAAAAAATAATTTTTTTTCCAAAGTAACTAAAAAAAATTTTTTTTTTCCAAAGTAACTAAAAAAATATTTTTTTTTCCAAAGTAACTAAACAAATATTTTTTTTTCCAAAGTAACTAAAAAAATATTTTTTTTTCCAAAGTAACTAAAAAAATATTTTTTTTCCAAAGAAACTAAAAAAATATTTTTTTTTCCAAAGTAACTAAAAAAATATTTTTTTTTCCAAAGTAACTAAAAAAATATTTTTTTTTCCAAAGTAACTAAAAATATTTTTTTTTCCAAAGAAACTAAAAAAATATTTTTTTTTCCAAAGTAACTAAAAAAATATTTTTTTTTCCAAAGTAACTAAAAAAATATTTTTTTTTCCAAAGTAACTAAAAAAATATTTTTTTTTCCAAAGTAAATAAAAAAATATTTTTTTTCCAAAGTAACTAAAAAAATATTTTTTTTCCAAAGTAACTAAAAAAATATTTTTTTTCCAAAGTAACTAAAAAAATATTTTTTTTTCCAAAGTAACTAAAAAAATATTTTTTTTTCCAAAATAACTAAAAAAATATTTTTTTTTCCAAAGTAACTAAAAAAATATTTTTTTTCCAAAGTAACTAAAAAAATATTTTTTTTTCCAAAGTAACTAAAAAAATATTTTTTTTTCCAAAGTAACTAAAAAAATATTTTTTTTTCCAAAGTAACTAAAAAATTATTTTTTTTCCCAAAGTAACTAAAAAATATTTTTTTTTCCAAAGTAACTAAAAAAATATTTTTTTTTCCAAAGTAACTAAAAAAATATTTGTTTTTCCAAAGTAACTAAAAAAATATTTTTTTTTCCAAAGTAACTAAAAAAATATTTTTTTTTCCAAAGTAACTAAAAAAAATTTTTTTTTTCCAAAGTAATTAAAAAAATATTTTTTTTTCCAAAGTAACTAAAAAAATATTTTTTTTTCCAAAGTAACTAAAAAAATATTTTTTTTCCAAAGTAACTAAAAAAATATTTTTTTTTCCAAAGTAACTAAAAAAAATATTTTTTTTTCCAAAGTAACTAAAAAAATATTTTTTTTTCCAAAGTAACTAAAAAAATATTTTTTTTTCCAAAGTAACTAAAAAAATATTTTTTTTTCCAAAGTAACTAAAAAAAGATTTTTTTTTCCAAAGTAACTAAAAAAATATTTTTTTTTCCAAAGTAACTAAAAAAATATTTTTTTTTCCAAAGTAACTAAAAAAAGATTTTTTTTTCCAAAGTAACTAAAAAAATATTTTTTTTTCCAAAGTAACTAAAAAAATATTTTTTTTTCCAAAGAAACTAAAAAAATATTTTTTTTTCCAAAGAAACTAAAAAAATATTTTTTTTTCCAAAGTAACTAAAAAATTTTTTTTTTTTCCAAAGTAACTAAAAAATTTTTTTTTTTTCCAAAGTAACTAAAAAAATATTTTTTTTTCCAAAGAAACTAAAAAAATATTTTTTTTTCCAAAGTAACTAAAAAAATATTTTTTTTTCCAAAGAAACTAAAAAAATATATTTTTTTCCAAAGTAACTAAAAAAATATTTTTTTCCCAAAGTAACTAAAAAAATATTTTTTTTTCCAAAGTAACTAAAAAATAATTTTTTTTCCAAAGTAACTAAAACAATATTTTTTTTCCAAAGTAACTAAAAAAATATTTTTTTTTCCAAAGTAACTAAAAAAATATTTTTTTTCCAAAGTAACTAAAAAAATATTTTTTTTCCCA
>NW_027635089.1:0-16178 GCF_949748355.1 Melanostigma gelatinosum | reverse complement strand
TTTTTTTTCCAAAGTAACTAAAAAAATATTTTGTTTTCCAAAGTAACTAAAAAAATATTTTTTTTTCCAAAGTAACTAAAAAAATATTTTTTTTTCCAAAGTAACTAAAAAAATATTTTTTTTCCCAAAGTAACTAAAAAAATATTTTTTTTCCAAAGTAACTAAAAAAATATTTTTTTTTCCAAAGTAACTAAAAAAATATTTTTTTTTCCAAAGTAACTAAAAAAATATTTTTTTTTCCAAAGGAACTAAAAAAATATTTTTTTTCCAAAGAAACTAAAAAAATATTTTTTTTTCCAAAGTAACTAAAAAAATATTTTTTTTTCCAAAGTAACTAAAAAAATATTTTTTTTTCCAAAGTAACTAAAAAAATATATTTTTTTCCAAAGAAACTAAAAAAATATTTTTTTTTCCAAAGTAACTAAAAAAAAAAAATTTTTTCCAAAGTAACTAAAAAAATATTTTTTTTTCCAAAGTAACTAAAAAAATATTTTTTTTTCCAAAGAAACTAAAAAAAATTATTTTTTTTCAAAGTAACTAAAAAATTTTTTTTTTCCAAAGTAACTAAAAAAATATTTTTTTTTCCAAAGTAACTAAAAAAATATTTTTTTTTCCAAAGTAACTAAAAAAATATTTTTTTTTCCAAAGTAACTAAAAAAATATTTTTTTTTCCAAAGTAACTAAAAAAATATTTTTTTTTCCAAAGTAACTAAAAAAATATTTTTTTTTCCAAAGTAACTAAAAAAATATTTTTTTTTCCAAAGTAACTAAAAAAATATTTTTTTTTCCAAAGTAACTAAAAAAATATTTTTTTTTCCAAAGTAACTAAAAAAATATTTTTTTTCCCAAAGTAACTAAAAAAATATTTTTTTTTCCAAAGAAACTAAAAAAATATTTTTTTTTCCAAAGTAACTAAAAAAATATTTTTTTTTCCAAAGTAACTAAAAAAATATTTTTTTTTCCAAAGTAACTAAAAAAATATTTTTTTTCCAAAGTAACTAAAAAAATATTTTTTTTCCAAAGTAACTAAAAAAATATTTTTTTTTCCAAAGTAACTAAAAAAATATTTTGTTTTCCAAAGTAACTAAAAAAATATTTTTTTTCCAAAATAACTAAAAAAATATTTTTTTTTCCAAAGTAACTAAAAAAATTTTTTTTTTCCAAAGTAACTAAAAAAATAATTTTTTTTCCAAAGTAACTAAAAAAATATTTTTTTTTCCAAAGTAACTAAAAAAATATTTTTTTTTCCAAAGAAACTAAAAAAATATTTTTTTTTCCAAAGAAACTAAAAAAATATTTTTTTTTCCAAAGTAACTAAAAAAATATTTTTTTTTCCAAAGTAACTAAAAAAATATTTTTTTTCCAAAGTAACTAAAAAAATATTTTTTTTTCCAAAGTAACTAAAAAAATATTTTTTTTTCCAAAGTAACTAAAAAAAAATTTTTTTTCCAAAGTAACTAAAAAAAATTTTTTTTTCCAAAGTAACTAAAAAAATATTTTTTTTTCCAAAGTAACTAAAAAAATATTTTTTTTTCCAAAGTAACTAAAAAAATATTTTTTTTTCCAAAGTAACTAAAAAATTATTTTTTTTTCCAAAGAAACTAAAAAAATATTTTTTTTTCCAAAGTAACTAAAAAATATTTTTTTTTTCCAAAGAAACTAAAAAAATATTTTTTTTTCCAAAGTAACTAAAAAAATATTTTTTTTTCCAAAGTAACTAAAAAAATATTTTTTTTTCCAAAGTAACTAAAAAAATATTTTTTTTTCCAAAGTAACTAAAAAAATATTTTTTTTTCCAAAGTAACTAAAAAAATATTTTTTTTCCCAAAGTAACTAAAAAAATATTTTTTTTTCCAAAGTAACTAAAAAATATTTTTTTTTTCCAAAGTAACTAAAAAAATATATTTTTTTCCAAAGTAACTAAAAATATATATTTTTTTCCAAAGTAACTAAAAAAATATTTTTTTTCCAAAGTAACTAAAAAAATATTTTTTTTTCCAAAGTAACTAAAAAAATATTTTTTTTTCCAAAGTAACTAAAAAAATATTTTTTTTTCCAAAGTAACTAAAAAAATATTTTTTTTTCCAAAGAAACTAAAAAAATATTTTTTTTTCCAAAGAAACTAAAAAAATATTTTTTTTTCCAAAGTAACTAAAAAAATATTTTTTTTTCCAAAGTAACTAAAAAAATATTTTTTTTCCAAAGTAACTAAAAAAATATTTTTTTTTCCAAAGTAACTAAAAAAATATTTTTTTTTCCAAAGTAACTAAAAAAATTTTTTTTTCCAAAGTAACTAAAAAAAATTTTTTTTTCCAAAGTAACTAAAAAAATATTTTTTTTTCCAAAGTAACTAAAAAAATATTTTTTTTTCCAAAGTAACTAAAAAAATATTTTTTTTTCCAAAGTAACTAAAAAAATATTTTTTTTTCCAAAGTAACTAAAAAAATATTTTTTTTTCCAAAGTAACTAAAAAAATATTTTTTTTTCCAAAGTAACTAAAAAATTTTTTTTTTTTCCAAAGTAACTAAACAATTATTTTTTTTTCCAAAGAAACTAAAAAAATATTTTTTTTTCCAAAGTAACTAAAAAATATTTTTTTTTTCCAAAGAAACTAAAAAAATATTTTTTTTTCCAAAGTAACTAAAAAAATATTTTTTTTTCCAAAGTAACTAAAAAAATATTTTTTTTTCCAAAGTAACTAAAAAAATATTTTTTTTTCCAAAGTAACTAAAAAAATATTTTTTTTTCCAAAGTAACTAAAAAAATATTTTTTTTCCCAAAGTAACTAAAAAAATATTTTTTTTTCCAAAGTAACTAAAAAATATTTTTTTTTTCCAAAGTAACTAAAAAAATATATTTTTTTCCAAAGTAACTAAAAATATATATTTTTTTCCAAAGTAACTAAAAAAATATTTTTTTTCCAAAGTAACTAAAAAAATATTTTTTTTTCCAAAGTAACTAAAAAAATATTTTTTTTTCCAAAGTAACTAAAAAAATATTTTTTTTTCCAAAGTAACTAAAAAAATATTTTTTTTTCCAAAGTAACTAAAAAAATATTTTTTTTTCCAAAGTAACTAAAAAAGTATTTTTTTTTCCAAAGTAACTAAAAAAATATTTTTTTTTCCAAAGTAACTAAAAAAATATTTTTTTTCCCAAAGTAACTAAAAAAATAATTTTTTTTCCAAAGTAACTAAAAAAATATTTTTTTTTCCAAAGAAACTAAAAAAATATTTTTTTTTCCAAAGTAACTAAAAAAATAATTTTTTTTCCAAAGTAACTAAAAAAATATTTTTTTTCCCAAAGAAACTAAAAAAATATTTTTTTTTCCAAAGTAACTAAAAAAAATTTTTTTTTTCCAAAGAAACTAAAAAAAAATTTTTTTTTCCAAAGTAACTAAAAAATATTTTTTTTTCCAAAGTAACTAAAAAAATATTTTTTTTTTCCAAAGTAACTAAAAAAAAATTTTTTTTTCCAAAGTAACTAAAAAAATTTTTTTTTTTCCAAAGTAACTAAAAAAATTTTTTTTTTTCCAAAGTAACTAAAAAAATATTTTTTTTTCCAAAGTAACTAAAAAAATATTTCTTTTTCCAAAGTAACTAAAAAAATATTTTTTTTTCCAAAGTAACTAAAAAAAATTTTTTTTTTCCAAAGTAACTAAAAAAATATTTTTTTTCCCAAAGTAACTAAAAAAATATTTTTTTTTCCAAAGTAACTAAAAAAATATTTTTTTTTCCAAAGTAACTAAAAAAATATTTTTTTTTCCAAAGTAACTAAAAATATATTTTTTTTTCCAAAGAAACTAAAAAAATATTTTTTTTTCCAAAGAAACTAAAAAAAAATTTTTTTTTCCAAAGTAACTAAAAAAATTTTTTTTTTTCCAAAGTAACTAAAAAAATTTTTTTTTTTCCAAAGTAACTAAAAAATTTTTTTTTTTTCCAAAGTAACTAAAAAAATATTTTTTTTTCCAAAGTAACTAAAAAAATATTTTTTTTTCCAAAGTAACTAAAAAAATATTTTTTTTCCCAAAGTAACTAAAAAAATTTTTTTTTTTCCAAAGTAACTAAAAAAAAATTTTTTTTTCCAAAGTAACTAAAAAAATATTTTTTTTTCCAAAGTAACTAAAAAAATTTTTTTTTTTCCAAAGTAACTAAAAAAATATATTTTTTTCCAAAGTAACTAAAAAAATATTTTTTTTCCCAAAGTAACTAAAAAAATATTTTTTTTTCCAAAGTAACTAAAAAAATATTTTTTTTTCCAAAGAAACTAAAAAAATATTTTTTTTTCCAAAGAAACTAAAAAAATATTTTTTTTTCCAAAGTAACTAAAAAAATATTTTTTTTTCCAAAGTAACTAAAAAAATATTTTTTTTTCCAAAGTAACTAAAAAAAATTTTTTTTTTCCAAAGTAACTAAAAAAATATATTTTTTTCCAAAGAAACTAAAAAAATATTTTTTTTTCCAAAGTAACTAAAAAAATATTTTTTTTTTCCAAAGTAACTAAAAAAATATTTTTTTTTCCAAAGTAACTAAAAAAATATTTTTTTTTCCAAAGTAACTAAAAAAAAAATTTTTTTCCCAAAGTAACTAAAAAAATATTTTTTTTCCAAAGTAACTAAAAAAATATTTTTTTTTCCAAAGTAACTAAAAAATATATTTTTTTTTCCAAAGTAACTAAAAAAATATATTTTTTTCCAAAGAAACTAAAAAAATATTTTTTTTTCCAAAGTAACTAAAAAAATATTTTGTTTTCCAAAGTAACTAAAAAAATATTTTTTTTTCCAAAGTAACTAAAAAAATATTTTTTTTTCCAAAGTAACTAAAAAAATATTTTTTTTCCCAAAGTAACTAAAAAAATATTTTTTTTCCAAAGTAACTAAAAAAATATTTTTTTTTCCAAAGTAACTAAAAAAATATTTTTTTTTCCAAAGTAACTAAAAAAATATTTTTTTTTCCAAAGGAACTAAAAAAATATTTTTTTTCCAAAGAAACTAAAAAAATATTTTTTTTTCCAAAGTAACTAAAAAAATATTTTTTTTTCCAAAGTAACTAAAAAAATATTTTTTTTTCCAAAGTAACTAAAAAAATATATTTTTTTCCAAAGAAACTAAAAAAATATTTTTTTTTCCAAAGTAACTAAAAAAAAAAAATTTTTTCCAAAGTAACTAAAAAAATATTTTTTTTTCCAAAGTAACTAAAAAAATATTTTTTTTTCCAAAGAAACTAAAAAAAATTATTTTTTTTCAAAGTAACTAAAAAATTTTTTTTTTCCAAAGTAACTAAAAAAATATTTTTTTTTCCAAAGTAACTAAAAAAATATTTTTTTTTCCAAAGTAACTAAAAAAATATTTTTTTTTCCAAAGTAACTAAAAAAATATTTTTTTTTCCAAAGTAACTAAAAAAATATTTTTTTTTCCAAAGTAACTAAAAAAATATTTTTTTTTCCAAAGTAACTAAAAAAATATTTTTTTTTCCAAAGTAACTAAAAAAATATTTTTTTTTCCAAAGTAACTAAAAAAATATTTTTTTTTCCAAAGTAACTAAAAAAATATTTTTTTTCCCAAAGTAACTAAAAAAATATTTTTTTTTCCAAAGAAACTAAAAAAATATTTTTTTTTCCAAAGTAACTAAAAAAATATTTTTTTTTCCAAAGTAACTAAAAAAATATTTTTTTTTCCAAAGTAACTAAAAAAATATTTTTTTTCCAAAGTAACTAAAAAAATATTTTTTTTCCAAAGTAACTAAAAAAATATTTTTTTTTCCAAAGTAACTAAAAAAATATTTTGTTTTCCAAAGTAACTAAAAAAATATTTTTTTTCCAAAATAACTAAAAAAATATTTTTTTTTCCAAAGTAACTAAAAAAATTTTTTTTTTCCAAAGTAACTAAAAAAATAATTTTTTTTCCAAAGTAACTAAAAAAATATTTTTTTTTCCAAAGTAACTAAAAAAATATTTTTTTTTCCAAAGAAACTAAAAAAATATTTTTTTTTCCAAAGAAACTAAAAAAATATTTTTTTTTCCAAAGTAACTAAAAAAATATTTTTTTTTCCAAAGTAACTAAAAAAATATTTTTTTTCCAAAGTAACTAAAAAAATATTTTTTTTTCCAAAGTAACTAAAAATATATTTTTTTTTCCAAAGTAACTAAAAAAAAATTTTTTTTCCAAAGTAACTAAAAAAATTTTTTTTTTCCAAAGTAACTAAAAAAATATTTTTTTTTCCAAAGTAACTAAAAAAATATTTTTTTTTCCAAAGTAACTAAAAAAATATTTTTTTTTCCAAAGTAACTAAAAAAATATTTTTTTTTCCAAAGTAACTAAAAAAATATTTTTTTTTCCAAAGTAACTAAAAAAATATTTTTTTTTCCAAAGTAACTAAAAAAATATTTTTTTTTCCAAAGTAACTAAAAAATTATTTTTTTTTCCAAAGAAACTAAAAAAATATTTTTTTTTCCAAAGTAACTAAAAAATATTTTTTTTTTCCAAAGAAACTAAAAAAATATTTTTTTTTCCAAAGTAACTAAAAAAATATTTTTTTTTCCAAAGTAACTAAAAAAATATTTTTTTTTCCAAAGTAACTAAAAAAATATTTTTTTTTCCAAAGTAACTAAAAAAATATTTTTTTTTCCAAAGTAACTAAAAAAATATTTTTTTTCCCAAAGTAACTAAAAAAATATTTTTTTTTCCAAAGTAACTAAAAAATATTTTTTTTTTCCAAAGTAACTAAAAAAATATATTTTTTTCCAAAGTAACTAAAAATATATATTTTTTTCCAAAGTAACTAAAAAAATATTTTTTTTCCAAAGTAACTAAAAAAATATTTTTTTTTCCAAAGTAACTAAAAAAATATTTTTTTTTCCAAAGTAACTAAAAAAATATTTTTTTTTCCAAAGTAACTAAAAAAATATTTTTTTTCCAAAGTAACTAAAAAAATATTTTTTTTTCCAAAGTAACTAAAAAAGTATTTTTTTTTCCAAAGTAACTAAAAAAATATTTTTTTTTCCAAAGTAACTAAAAAAATATTTTTTTTCCCAAAGTAACTAAAAAAATAATTTTTTTTCCAAAGTAACTAAAAAAATATTTTTTTTTCCAAAGAAACTAAAAAAATATTTTTTTTTCCAAAGTAACTAAAAAAATAATTTTTTTTCCAAAGTAACTAAAAAAATATTTTTTTTCCCAAAGAAACTAAAAAAATATTTTTTTTTCCAAAGTAACTAAAAAAAATTTTTTTTTTCCAAAGAAACTAAAAAGAAATTTTTTTTTCCAAAGTAACTAAAAAATATTTTTTTTTCCAAAGTAACTAAAAAAATATTTTTTTTTCCAAAGTAACTAAAAAAAAATTTTTTTTTCCAAAGTAACTAAAAAATTTTTTTTTTTCCAAAGTAACTAAAAAAATATTTTTTTTCCCAAAGTAACTAAAAAAATATTTTTTTTTCCAAAGTAACTAAAAAAATATTTTTTTTTCCAAAGTAACAAAAAAAATATTTTTTTTTCCAAAGTAACTAAAAAAAATTTTTTTTTTCCAAAGTAACTAAAAAAATATTTTTTTTCCCAAAGTAACTAAAAAAATATTTTTTTTTCCAAAGTAACTAAAAAAATATTTTTTTTCCCCAAGTAACTAAAAAAATATTTTTTTTTCCAAAGTAACTAAAAATATATTTTTTTTTCCAAAGAAACTAAAAAAATATTTTTTTTTCCAAAGAAACTAAAAAAAATTTTTTTTTTCCAAAGTAACTAAAAAATTTTTTTTTTTCCAAAGTAACTAAAAAATTTTTTTTTTTCCAAAGTAACTAAAAAAAATTTTTTTTTTCCAAAGTAACTAAAAAAATATTTTTTTTTCCAAAGTAACTAAAAAAATATTTTTTTTTCCAAAGTAACTAAAAAAATATTTTTTTTCCCAAAGTAACTAAAAAATTTTTTTTTTTCCAAAGTAACTAAAAAAAATTTTTTTTTTCCAAAGTAACTAAAAAAATATTTTTTTTTCCAAAGTAACTAAAAAAATATTTTTTTTTCCAAAGTAACTAAAAAAATATTTTTTTTTCCAAAGTAACTAAAAAAATATTTTTTTTTCCAAAGTAACTAAAAAAAAAAAATTTTTCCCAAAGTAACTAAAAAAATATTTTTTTTCCAAAGTAACTAAAAAAATATTTTTTTTTCCAAAGTAACTAAAAAAAAATTTTTTTTTCCAAAGTAACTAAAAAAATATTTTTTTTTCCAAAGTAACTAAAAAAATATATTTTTTTCCAAAGAAACTAAAAAAATATTTTTTTTTCCAAAGTAACTAAAAAAATATTTTTTTTTCCAAAGTAACTAAAAAAATATTTTTTTTTCCAAAGTAACTAAAAAAATATTTTTTTTTCCAAAGTAACTAAAAAAATATTTTTTTTCCCAAAGTAACTAAAAAAATATTTTTTTTCCAAAGTAACTAAAAAAATATTTTTTTTTCCAAAGTAACTAAAAAAATTTTTTTTTTTCCAAAGTAACTAAAAAAATATTTTTTTTTCCAAAGGAACTAAAAAAATATTTTTTTTTCCAAAGTAACTAAAAAAATATTTATTTTTCCAAAGTAACTAAAAAAATATTTTTTTTCCAAAGAAACTAAAAAAATATTTTTTTTTCCAAAGTAACTAAAAAAATATTTTTTTTTCCAAAGTAACTAAAAAAATATTTTTTTTTCCAAAGTAACTAAAAATATATATTTTTTTCCAAAGAAACTAAAAAAATATTTTTTTTTCCAAAGTAACTAAAAAAAAAAAAATTTTCCAAAGAAACTAAAAAAATATTTTTTTTTCCAAAGTAACTAAAAAAATATTTTTTTTCCCAAAGTAACTAAAAAAATATTTTTTTTTCCAAAGTAACTAAAAAATATTTTTTTTTCCAAAGTAACTAAAAAAATAATTTTTTTTCCAAAGTAACTAAAAAAATAATTTTTTTTCCAAAGTAACTAAAAAAATAATTTTTTTTCCAAAGAAACTAAAAAAAAATTTTTTTTTCCAAAGTAACTAAAAATTTTTTTTTTTCCAAAGTAACTAAAAAAATTATTTTTTTTCCAAAGTAACTAAAAAAATATTTTTTTTTCCAAAGTAACTAAAAAAATATTTTTTTTTCCAAAGTAACTAAAAAAATATTTTTTTTTCCAAAGTAACTAAAAAAATATTTTTTTTTCCAAAGTAACTAAAAAAATATATTTTTTTCCAAAGAAACTAAAAAAATATTTTTTTTTCCAAAGTAACTAAAAAATATTTTTTTTCCAAAGTAACTAAAAAAATTTTTTTTTTCCAAAGTAACTAAAAAAAAAAAATTTTCCCAAAGTAACTAAAAAAATTTTTTTTTTTCCAAAGTAACTAAAAAAATATTTTTTTTCCCAAAGTAACTAAAAAAATATTTTTTTTCCCAAAGTAACTAAAAAAATATTTTTTTTTCCAAAGTAACTAAAAAAATATTTTTTTTTCCAAAGTAACTAAAAAATTTTTTTTTTTCCAAAGTAACTAAAAAAATATTTTTTTTTCCAAAGTAACTAAAAAAATATTTTTTTTTCCAAAGAAACTAAAAAAATATTTTTTTTTCCAAAGTAACTAAAAAAATATTTTTTTTCCAAAGTAACTAAAAAAATATTTTTTTTCCAAAGTAACTAAAAAAATATTTTTTTTTCCAAAGTAACTAAAAAAATATTTTGTTTTCCAAAGTAACTAAAAAAATATTTTTTTTCCAAAATAACTAAAAAAATATTTTTTTTTCCAAAGTAACTAAAAAAAATTTTTTTTTCCAAAGTAACTAAAAAAATAATTTTTTTTCCAAAGTAACTAAAAAAATATTTTTTTTTCCAAAGTAACTAAAAAAATATTTTTTTTTCCAAAGAAACTAAAAAAATATTTTTTTTTCCAAAGAAACTAAAAAAATATTTTTTTTTCCAAAGTAACTAAAAAAATATTTTTTTTTCCAAAGTAACTAAAAAAATATTTTTTTTCCAAAGTAACTAAAAAAATATTTTTTTTTCCAAAGTAACTAAAAATATATTTTTTTTCCAAAATAACTAAAAAAATATTTTTTTTTCCAAAGTAACTAAAAAAAATTTTTTTTTCCAAAGTAACTAAAAAAATAATTTTTTTTCCAAAGTAACTAAAAAAATATTTTTTTTTCCAAAGTAACTAAAAAAATATTTTTTTTTCCAAAGAAACTAAAAAAATATTTTTTTTTCCAAAGAAACTAAAAAAATATTTTTTTTTCCAAAGTAACTAAAAAAATATTTTTTTTTCCAAAGTAACTAAAAAAATATTTTTTTTCCAAAGTAACTAAAAAAATATTTTTTTTTCCAAAGTAACTAAAAATATATTTTTTTTTCCAAAGTAACTAAAAAAAAAAATTTTTTCCAAAGTAACTAAAAAATTTTTTTTTTTCCAAAGTAACTAAAAAAATATTTTTTTTTCCAAAGTAACTAAAAAAATATTTTTTTTTCCAAAGTAACTAAAAAAATATTTTTTTTTCCAAAGTAACTAAAAAAATATTTTTTTTTCCAAAGTAACTAAAAAAATATTTTTTTTTCCAAAGTAACTAAAAAAATATTTTTTTTTCCAAAGTAACTAAAAAAATATTTTTTTTTCCAAAGTAACTAAAAAATTATTTTTTTTTCCAAAGAAACTAAAAAAATATTTTTTTTCCAAAGTAACTAAAAAATATTTTTTTTTTCCAAAGAAACTAAAAAAATATTTTTTTTTCCAAAGTAACTAAAAAAATATTTTTTTTTCCAAAGTAACTAAAAAAATATTTTTTTTTCCAAAGTAACTAAAAAAATATTTTTTTTTCCAAAGTAACTAAAAAAATATTTTTTTTTCCAAAGTAACTAAAAAAATATTTTTTTTCCCAAAGTAACTAAAAAAATATTTTTTTTTCCAAAGTAACTAAAAAATATTTTTTTTTTCCAAAGTAACTAAAAAAATATATTTTTTTCCAAAGTAACTAAAAATATATATTTTTTTCCAAAGTAACTAAAAAAATATTTTTTTTCCAAAGTAACTAAAAAAATATTTTTTTTTCCAAAGTAACTAAAAAAATATTTTTTTTTCCAAAGTAACTAAAAAAATATTTTTTTTTCCAAAGTAACTAAAAAAATATTTTTTTTCCAAAGTAACTAAAAAAATATTTTTTTTTCCAAAGTAACTAAAAAAGTATTTTTTTTTCCAAAGTAACTAAAAAAATATTTTTTTTTCCAAAGTAACTAAAAAAATATTTTTTTTCCCAAAGTAACTAAAAAAATAATTTTTTTTCCAAAGTAACTAAAAAAATATTTTTTTTTCCAAAGAAACTAAAAAAATATTTTTTTTTCCAAAGTAACTAAAAAAATAATTTTTTTTCCAAAGTAACTAAAAAAATATTTTTTTTCCCAAAGAAACTAAAAAAATATTTTTTTTTCCAAAGTAACTAAAAAAAATTTTTTTTTTCCAAAGAAACTAAAAAGAAATTTTTTTTTCCAAAGTAACTAAAAAATATTTTTTTTTCCAAAGTAACTAAAAAAATATTTTTTTTTCCAAAGTAACTAAAAAAAAATTTTTTTTTCCAAAGTAACTAAAAAATTTTTTTTTTTTCCAAAGTAACTAAAAAAATATTTTTTTTTCCAAAGTAACTAAAAAAATATTTTTTTTTCCAAAGTAACTAAAAAAATATTTTTTTTTCCAAAGTAACAAAAAAAATATTTTTTTTTCCAAAGTAACTAAAAAAAATTTTTTTTTTCCAAAGTAACTAAAAAAATATTTTTTTTCCCAAAGTAACTAAAAAAATATTTTTTTTTCCAAAGTAACTAAAAAAATATTTTTTTTTCCCAAGTAACTAAAAAAATATTTTTTTTTCCAAAGTAACTAAAAATATATTTTTTTTTCCAAAGAAACTAAAAAATTTTTTTTTTTCCAAAGAAACTAAAAAAAATTTTTTTTTTCCAAAGTAACTAAAAATTTTTTTTTTTTCCAAAGTAACTAAAAAAATTTTTTTTTTCCAAAGTAACTAAAAAAAATTTTTTTTTCCAAAGTAACTAAAAAAATATTTTTTTTTCCAAAGTAACTAAAAAAATATTTTTTTTTCCAAAGTAACTAAAAAAATATTTTTTTTCCCAAAGTAACTAAAAAATTTTTTTTTTTTCCAAAGTAACTAAAAAAAAATTTTTTTTTCCAAAGTAACTAAAAAAATATTTTTTTTTCCAAAGTAACTAAAAAAATATTTTTTTTTCCAAAGTAACTAAAAAAATATTTTTTTTTCCAAAGTAACTAAAAAAATATTTTTTTTTCCAAAGTAACTAAAAAAAAATTTTTTTTCCCAAAGTAACTAAAAAAATATTTTTTTTCCAAAGTAACTAAAAAAATATTTTTTTTTCCAAAGTAACTAAAAAAAATTTTTTTTTTCCAAAGTAACTAAAAAAATATTTTTTTTTCCAAAGTAACTAAAAAAATATATTTTTTTCCAAAGAAACTAAAAAAATATTTTTTTTTCCAAAGTAACTAAAAAAATATTTTTTTTCCAAAGTAACTAAAAAAATATTTTTTTTTCCAAAGTAACTAAAAAAATATTTTTTTTTCCAAAGTAACTAAAAAAATATTTTTTTTCCCAAAGTAACTAAAAAAATATTTTTTTTCCAAAGTAACTAAAAAAATATTTTTTTTTCCAAAGTAACTAAAAAAAATTTTTTTTTTCCAAAGTAACTAAAAAAATATTTTTTTTTCCAAAGGAACTAAAAAAATATTTTTTTTTCCAAAGTAACTAAAAAAATATTTATTTTTCCAAAGTAACTAAAAAAATATTTTTTTTCCAAAGAAACTAAAAAAATATTTTTTTTTCCAAAGTAACTAAAAAAATATTTTTTTTTCCAAAGTAACTAAAAAAATATTTTTTTTTCCAAAGTAACTAAAAAAATATTTTTTTTTCCAAAGTAACTAAAAAAATATTTTTTTTTCCAAAGTAACTAAAAAAATATTTTTTTTTCCAAAGTAACTAAAAAAATATTTTTTTTTCCAAAGTAACTAAAAAAATATTTTTTTTTCCAAAGTAACTAAAAAAATATTTTTTTTTCCAAAGTAACTAAAAAAATATTTTTTTTTCCAAAGTAACTAAAAAAATATTTTTTTTTCCAAAGTAACTAAAAAAATATTTTTTTTTCCAAAGTAACTAAAAAAATATTTTTTTTTCCAAAGTAACTAAAAAAATATTTTTTTTTCCAAAGTAACTAAAAAAATATTTTTTTTCCCAAAGTAACTAAAAAAATATTTTTTTTTCCAAAGAAACTAAAAAAATATTTTTTTTTCCAAAGTAACTAAAAAAATATTTTTTTTTCCAAAGTAACTAAAAAAATATTTTTTTTTCCAAAGTAACTAAAAAAATATTTTTTTCCCAAAGAAACTAAAAAATATTTTTTTTTCCAAAGTAACTAAAAATTTTTTTTTTTTTCAAAGTAACTAAAAAAATATTTTTTTTCCAAAGTAACTAAAAAAAATTTTTTTTTCCAAAGTAACTAAAAAATTTTTTTTTTTCCAAAGTAACTAAAAAAATAATTTTTTTTCCAAAGTAACTAAAAAAATATTTTTTTTTCCAAAGTAACTAAAAAAATATTTTTTTTTTCCAAAGTAACTAAAAAAATATTTTTTTTTCCAAAGTAACTAAAAAAATATTTTTTTTTCCAAAGTAACTAAAAAATTTTTTTTTTTCCAAAGTAACTAAAAAAAATTATTTTTTTCCAAAGTAACTAAAAAAATATTTTTTTTTCCAAAGTAACTAAAAAAATATTTTTTTTTCCAAAGTAACTAAAAAAATATTTTTTTTTCCAAAGTAACTAAAAAAATATTTTTTTTTCCAAAGTAACTAAAAAAATATTTTTTTTCCCAAAGTAACTAAACAATTTTTTTTTTTTCCAAAGTAACTAAAAAATATTTTTTTTTTCCAAAGTAACTAAAAAAATATTTTTTTTCCAAAGTAACTAAAAAAATATTTTTTTTTCCAAAGTAACTAAAAAAATATTTTTTTTCCAAAGTAACTAAAAAAATATTTTTTTTTCCAAAGTAACTAAAAAAATATTTTTTTTTCCAAAGTAACTAAAAAAATATTTTTTTTTCCAAAGTAACTAAAAAAATATTTTTTTTTCCAAAGTAACTAAAAAAATAAAAAATTTTCCAAAGTAACTAAAAAAATATTTTTTTTTCCAAAGTAACTAAAAAAATAATTTTTTTTCCAAAGTAACTAAAAAAATATTTTTTTTTCCAAAGAAACTAAAAAAATATTTTTTTTTCCAAAGTAACTAAAAAAATAAATTTTTTTCCAAAGTAACTAAAAAAATATTTTTTTTCCCAAAGAAACTAAAATTTTTTTTTTTTTCCAAAGTAACTAAAAAAAAATTTTTTTTTCCAAAGAAACTAAAAAAATATTTTTTTTTCCAAAGTAACTAAAAAAATATTTTTTTTTCCAAAGTAACTAAAAAAATATTTTTTTTTCCAAAGTAACTAAAAAAATATTTTTTTCCCAAAGAAACTAAAAAATATTTTTTTTTCCAAAGTAACTAAAAAATTTTTTTTTTTCAAAGTAACTAAAAAAATATTTTTTTTCCAAAGTAACTAAAAAAATTTTTTTTTTCCAAAGTAACTAAAAAAATTTTTTTTTTCCAAAGTAACTAAAAAAATAATTTTTTTTCCAAAGTAACTAAAAAAATATTTTTTTTTCCAAAGTAACTAAAAAAATATTTTTTTTTTCCAAAGTAACTAAAAAAATATTTTTTTTTCCAAAGTAACTAAAAAAATATTTTTTTTTCCAGTAACTAAAAAAATTTTTTTTTTCCAAAGTAACTAAAAAAAATTTTTTTTTTCCAAAGTAACTAAAAAAATATTTTTTTTTCCAAAGTAACTAAAAAAATATTTTTTTTTCCAAAGTAACTAAAAAAATATTTTTTTTTCCAAGTAACTAAAAAAATATTTTTTTTTCCAAAGTAACTAAAAAAATATTTTTTTTCCCAAAGTAACTAAAAAAATATTTTTTTTTCCAAAGTAACTAAAAAATATTTTTTTTTCCAAAGTAACTAAAAAAATATTTTTTTTCCAAAGTAACTAAAAAAATATTTTTTTTTCCAAAGTAACTAAAAAAATATTTTTTTTCCAAAGTAACTAAAAAAATATTTTTTTTTCCAAAGTAACTAAAAAAATATTTTTTTTTCCAAAGTAACTAAAAAAATATTTTTTTTTCCAAAGTAACTAAAAAAATATTTTTTTTTTCCAAAGTAACTAAAAAAATAAAAATTTTCCAAAGTAACTAAAAAAATATTTTTTTTTCCAAAGTAACTAAAAAAATAATTTTTTTTCCAAAGTAACTAAAAAAATATTTTTTTTTCCAAAGAAACTAAAAAAATATTTTTTTTCCAAAGTAACTAAAAAATAAATTTTTTTCCAAAGTAACTAAAAAAATATTTTTTTTCCCAAAGAAACTAAAATTTTTTTTTTTTTTCCAAAGTAACTAAAAAAAAATTTTTTTTTCCAAAGAAACTAAAAAAATAATTTTTTTTCCCAAAGTAACTAAAAATTTTTTTTTTTTTCCAAAGAAACTAAAAAAATATTTTTTTTTCCAAAGTAACTAAAAAAATATTTTTTTTTCCAAAGTAACTAAAAAAATATTTTTTTTTCCAAAGTAACTAAAAAATATTTTTTTTCCCAAAGTAACTAAAAAAATAATTTTTTTTCCAAAGTAACTAAAAAAATATTTTTTTTTCCAAAGTAACTAAAAAAATATTTTTTTTTCCAAAGTAACTAAAAAAATATTTTTTTTTCCAAAGTAACTAAAAAATATTTTTTTTCCCAAAGTAACTAAAAAAATATTTTTTTTTCCAAAGTAACTAAAAAAATATTTTTTTTTCCAAAGTAACTAAAAAAATATTTTTTTTTCCAAAGTAACTAAAAAAATATTTTTTTTTCCAAAGTAACTAAAAAAATATTTTTTTCCCAAAGTAACTAAAAAAATATTTTTTTTCCAAAGTAACTAAAAAAATATTTTTTTTTCCAAAGTAACTAAAAAAAATTTTTTTTTCCAAAGTAACTAAAAAAATATTTTTTTTTCCAAAGGAACTAAAAAATATTTTTTTTTCCAAAGTAACTAAAAAAATATTTTTTTTTCCAAAGTAACTAAAAAATATTTTTTTTCCAAAGAAACTAAAAAAATATTTTTTTTT
>NW_027635090.1:0-18681 GCF_949748355.1 Melanostigma gelatinosum | reverse complement strand
TTTGGAAAAAAAAATATTTTTTTAGTTACTTTGGAAAAAAAAAATTTTTTTTAGTTACTTTGGGAAAAAAATAATTTTTTAGTTACTTTGGAAAAAAAAAAAAATTTTAGTTACTTTGGAAAAAAAAATTTTTTTTAGTTTCTTTGGAAAAAAAAAAAATTTTTAGTTACTTTGGAAAAAAAATATTTTTTTAGTTACTTTGGAAAAAAAAACATTTTTTTAGTTACTTTGGAAAAAAAAATATTTTTTTAGTTTCTTTGGAAAAAAAAAATTTTTTTTAGTTACTTTGGGAAAAAAAATATTTTTTTAGTTTCTTTGGGAAAAAAAATATTTTTTTAGTTACTTTGGAAAAAAAAATATTTTTTTAGTTACTTTGGAAAAAAAAATATTTTTTTAGTTACTTTGGAAAAAAATATATTTTTTTAGTTTCTTTGGAAAAAAATATATTTTTTTAGTTACTTTGGAAAAAAAAATATTTTTTTAGTTACTTTGGAAAAAAAAATATTTTTTTAGTTACTTTGGAAAAAAAAATATTTTTTTAGTTACTTTGGAAAAAAAAATATTTTTTTAGTTACTTTGGAAAAAAAAATATTTTTTTAGTTACTTTGGAAAAAAAAATATTTTTTTAGTTACTTTGGAAAAAAAAATATTTTTTAGTTACTTTGGAAAAAAAAATATTTTTTTAGTTACTTTGGAAAAAAAAATATTTTTTTAGTTACTTTGGAAAAAAAATATTTTTTTAGTTACTTTGGAAAAAAAAATTTTTTTTAGTTACTTTGGAAAAAAAAATATTTTTTTAGTTACTTTGGAAAAAAAAATATTTTTTTAGTTTCTTTGGAAAAAAAAATTTTTTTTAGTTACTTTGGGAAAAAAAAATTTTTTTTAGTTTCTTTGGGAAAAAATATATTTTTTTAGTTACTTTGGAAAAAAAAATATTTTTTTAGTTACTTTGGAAAAAAAAATATTTTTTTAGTTACTTTGGAAAAAAAAATATTTTTTTAGTTACTTTGGAAAAAAAAAAATTTTTTTAGTTACTTTGGAAAAAAAAATATTTTTTTAGTTACTTTGGAAAAAAAAATATTTTTTTAGTTACTTTGGAAAAAAAAATATTTTTTTAGTTACTTTGGAAAATAAAATATTTTTTTAGTTACTTTGGAAAAAAAAATATTTTTTTAGTTACTTTGGAAAAAAAAATATTTTTTAGTTACTTTGGAAAATAAAATATTTTTTTAGTTACTTTGGAAAAAAAAATATTTTTTTAGTTACTTTGGAAAAAAAAATATTTTTTTAGTTACTTTGGAAAAAAAAATATTTTTTAGTTACTTTGGAAAAAAAAATATTTTTTTAGTTACTTTGGAAAAAAAAATATTTTTTTAGTTTCTTTGGAAAAAAAAATATTTTTTTAGTTTCTTTGGAAAAAAAATATTTTTTTAGTTACTTTGGAAAAAAAAATATTTTTTTAGTTACTTTGGAAAAAAAATTATTTTTTTAGTTACTTTGGAAAAAAAATTATTTTTTTAGTTACTTTGGAAAAAAAATTATTTTTTTAGTTACTTTGGAAAAAAAAATATTTTTTAGTTACTTTGGAAAAAAAATATTTTTTTAGTTACTTTGGAAAAAAAAATATTTTTTTAGTTACTTTGGAAAAAAAAATATTTTTTTAGTTACTTTGGAAAAAAAAATATTTTTTTAGTTACTTTGGAAAAAAAAAATTTTTTTAGTTACTTTGGAAAATAAAATATTTTTTTAGTTACTTTGGAAAAAAAAATATTTTTTTAGTTACTTTGGAAAAAAAAATATTTTTTTAGTTACTTTGGAAAATAAAATATTTTTTTAGTTACTTTGGAAAAAAAAATATTTTTTTAGTTACTTTGGAAAAAAAAATATTTTTTTAGTTTCTTTGGAAAAAAAAATATTTTTTTAGTTTCTTTGGAAAAAAATATTTTTTTAGTTACTTTGGAAAAAAAAAATATTTTTTTAGTTACTTTGGGAAAAAAAATATTTTTTTAGTTACTTTGGAAAAAAAATATTTTTTAGTTTCTTTGGAAAAAAAATATTTTTTTAGTTTCTTTGGAAAAAAAAATATTTTTTTAGTTACTTTGGAAAAAAAAATATTTTTTTAGTTACTTTGGAAAAAAAAATATTTTTTTAGTTACTTTGGAAAAAAAAATATTTTTTTAGTTACTTTGGAAAAAAAAATATTTTTTTAGTTTCTTTGGAAAAAAAATATTTTTTAGTTACTTTGGAAAAAAAAATATTTTTTTAGTTACTTTGGAAAAAAAAATATTTTTTTAGTTACTTTGGAAAAAAAATATTTTTTTAGTTACTTTGGAAAAAAAAATATTTTTTTAGTTACTTTGGAAAAAAAAATATTTTTTAGTTACTTTGGAAAAAAAAAAAATTTTTAGTTACTTTGGAAAAAAAAATATTTTTTTTAGTTACTTTGGAAAAAAAAAATTTTTTTAGTTACTTTGGAAAAAAAAAATTTTTTTAGTTACTTTGGAAAAAAAAATATTTTTTTAGTTACTTTGGAAAAAAAAATATTTTTTTAGTTACTTTGGAAAAAAAATTATTTTTTTAGTTACTTTGGAAAAAAAAATATTTTTTTAGTTACTTTGGAAAAAAAAATATTTTTTTAGTTACTTTGGAAAAAAAAATATTTTTTAGTTACTTTGGAAAAAAAAATATTTTTTTAGTTACTTTGGAAAAAAAATATTTTTTTAGTTACTTTGGAAAAAAAATTATTTTTTTAGTTACTTTGGAAAAAAAAATATTTTTTTAGTTACTTTGGAAAAAAAAATATTTTTTTAGTTACTTTGGAAAAAAAAATATTTTTTAGTTACTTTGGAAAAAAAAATATTTTTTTAGTTACTTTGGAAAAAAAAATATTTTTTTAGTTACTTTGGAAAAAAAAATATTTTTTTAGTTACTTTGGAAAAAAAAATATTTTTTTAGTTACTTTGGAAAAAAAAATATTTTTTTAGTTACTTTGGAAAAAAAAATATTTTTTTAGTTACTTTGGGAAAAAAATTATTTTTTTAGTTACTTTGGAAAAAAAAATATTTTTTTAGTTACTTTGGAAAAAAAATATTTTTTTAGTTACTTTGGAAAAAAAAATATTTTTTTAGTTACTTTGGAAAAAAAAATATTTTTTAGTTACTTTGGAAAAAAAAATATTTTTTTAGTTACTTTGGAAAAAAAATATTTTTTTAGTTACTTTGGAAAAAAATATTTTTTTAGTTACTTTGGAAAAAAAAATATTTTTTTAGTTACTTTGGAAAATAAAATATTTTTTTAGTTACTTTGGAAAAAAAAATATTTTTTTAGTTACTTTGGAAAAAAAAATATTTTTTTAGTTACTTTGGAAAATAAAATATTTTTTTAGTTACTTTGGAAAAAAAAATATTTTTTTAGTTACTTTGGAAAAAAAAATATTTTTTTAGTTTCTTTGGAAAAAAAAAATTTTTTTAGTTTCTTTGGAAAAAAAATATTTTTTTAGTTACTTTGGAAAAAAAAAATATTTTTTTAGTTACTTTGGGAAAAAAAATATTTTTTTAGTTACTTTGGAAAAAAAATATTTTTTTAGTTTCTTTGGAAAAAAAAATATTTTTTTAGTTTCTTTGGAAAAAAAATATTTTTTTAGTTACTTTGGAAAAAAAAATATTTTTTTAGTTACTTTGGAAAAAAAAATATTTTTTTAGTTACTTTGGAAAAAAAAATATTTTTTTAGTTACTTTGGAAAAAAAAATATTTTTTTAGTTACTTTGGAAAAAAAAATATTTTTTTAGTTACTTTGGAAAAAAAATATTTTTTTAGTTACTTTGGAAAAAAAATATTTTTTTAGTTACTTTGGAAAAAAAAATATTTTTTTAGTTACTTTGGAAAAAAAAATATTTTTTTAGTTACTTTGGAAAAAAAAATATTTTTTTAGTTACTTTGGAAAAAAAAATATTTTTTTAGTTACTTTGGAAAAAAAAATATTTTTTTAGTTACTTTGGAAAAAAAAATATTTTTTTAGTTTCTTTGGAAAAAAAAATATTTTTTTAGTTTCTTTGGAAAAAAAAATATTTTTTTAGTTACTTTGGAAAAAAAAATTATTTTTTTAGTTACTTTGGAAAAAAAAAATTGTTTTAGTTACTTTGGAAAAAAAAAAAATTTTTAGTTACTTTGGAAAAAAAAATATTTTTTTAGTTACTTTGGAAAAAAAAAATTTTTTTAGTTACTTTGGAAAAAAAAAAATTTTTAGTTACTTTGGAAAAAAAAAATTTTTTAGTTACTTTGGAAAAAAAATATTTTTTTAGTTACTTTGGAAAAAAAAATATTTTTTTAGTTACTTTGGAAAAAAAAATATTTTTTTAGTTACTTTGGAAAAAAAAATATTTTTTTAGTTACTTTGGAAAAAAAAATATTTTTTTAGTTACTTTGGAAAAAAAATATTTTTTTAGTTACTTTGGAAAAAAAAATATTTTTTTAGTTACTTTGGAAAAAAAATATTTTTTTAGTTACTTTGGAAAAAAAAAAATTTTTTTAGTTACTTTGGAAAAAAAATATTTTTTTAGTTTCTTTGGAAAAAAAAATATTTTTTTAGTTACTTTGGAAAAAAAAATATTTTTTTAGTTACTTTGGAAAAAAAATTATTTTTTTAGTTACTTTGGAAAAAAAAATATTTTTTTAGTTACTTTGGAAAAAAAAATATTTTTTTAGTTACTTTGGAAAAAAAAATATTTTTTTAGTTACTTTGGAAAAAAAAATATTTTTTTAGTTACTTTGGAAAAAAAAATATTTTTTTAGTTACTTTGGAAAAAAAAATATTTTTTTAGTTACTTTGGAAAAAAAAATATTTTTTTAGTTACTTTGGAAAAAAAATTATTTTTTTAGTTACTTTGGAAAAAAAATTATTTTTTTAGTTACTTTGGAAAAAAAAATATTTTTTTAGTTACTTTGGAAAAAAAAATATTTTTTTAGTTACTTTGGAAAAAAAAATATTTTTTTAGTTACTTTGGAAAAAAAAATATTTTTTTAGTTACTTTGGAAAAAAAAATATTTTTTTAGTTACTTTGGAAAAAAAAATATTTTTTTAGTTACTTTGGAAAAAAAAATATTTTTTTAGTTACTTTGGAAAAAAAAATATTTTTTTAGTTACTTTGGAAAAAAATATATTTTTTTAGTTACTTTGGAAAAAAAATATTTTTTTAGTTACTTTGGAAAAAAAAATATTTTTTTTAGTTACTTTGGAAAAAAAAATATTTTTTTAGTTACTTTGGAAAAAAAAATATTTTTTTAGTTACTTTGGAAAAAAAAATATTTTTTTAGTTACTTTGGAAAAAAAAATATTTTTTTAGTTACTTTGGAAAAAAAAATATTTTTTTAGTTACTTTGGAAAAAAAAATATTTTTTTAGTTACTTTGGAAAAAAAAATATTTTTTTAGTTACTTTGGAAAATAAAATATTTTTTTAGTTACTTTGGAAAAAAAAATATTTTTTTAGTTACTTTGGAAAAAAAAATATTTTTTTAGTTTCTTTGGAAAAAAAAATATTTTTTTAGTTTCTTTGGGAAAAAAAATATTTTTTTAGTTACTTTGGAAAAAAAAAATATTTTTTTAGTTACTTTGGGAAAAAAAATATTTTTTTAGTTACTTTGGAAAAAAAATATTTTTTTAGTTTCTTTGGAAAAAAAAATATTTTTTTAGTTTCTTTGGAAAAAAAAATATTTTTTTAGTTACTTTGGAAAAAAAAATATTTTTTTAGTTACTTTGGAAAAAAAAATATTTTTTTAGTTACTTTGGAAAAAAATATATTTTTTTAGTTACTTTGGAAAAAAAAATATTTTTTTAGTTACTTTGGAAAAAAAAATATTTTTTTAGTTACTTTGGAAAAAAAAATATTTTTTTAGTTACTTTGGAAAAAAAAATATTTTTTTAGTTACTTTGGAAAAAAAAATATTTTTTTAGTTACTTTGGAAAAAAAAATATTTTTTTAGTTACTTTGGAAAAAAAAATATTTTTTTAGTTACTTTGGAAAAAAAAATATTTTTTTAGTTACTTTGGAAAAAAAAATATTTTTTTAGTTACTTTGGAAAAAAAAATATTTTTTTAGTTTCTTTGGAAAAAAAAATATTTTTTTAGTTTCTTTGGAAAAAAAAATATTTTTTTAGTTACTTTGGAAAAAAAATTATTTTTTTAGTTACTTTGGAAAAAAAAATATTTTTTTAGTTACTTTGGAAAAAAAAAAAATTTTTTAGTTACTTTGGAAAAAAAAATATTTTTTTAGTTACTTTGGAAAAAAAAATATTTTTTTAGTTACTTTGGAAAAAAAAAATTTTTTTAGTTACTTTGGAAAAAAAAAAATTTTTTAGTTACTTTGGAAAAAAAAATATTTTTTTAGTTACTTTGGAAAAAAAAATATTTTTTTAGTTACTTTGGAAAAAAAAATATTTTTTTAGTTACTTTGGAAAAAAAAATATTTTTTTAGTTACTTTGGAAAAAAAAATATTTTTTTAGTTACTTTGGAAAAAAAAATATTTTTTTAGTTACTTTGGAAAAAAAAATATTTTTTTAGTTACTTTGGAAAAAAAAATATTTTTTTAGTTACTTTGGAAAAAAAAATATTTTTTTAGTTTCTTTGGAAAAAAAAAAATTTTTTTAGTTTCTTTGGGAAAAAAAATATTTTTTTAGTTACTTTGGAAAAAAAAAATATTTTTTTAGTTACTTTGGGAAAAAAAATATTTTTTTAGTTACTTTGGAAAAAAAAATATTTTTTTAGTTTCTTTGGAAAAAAAAATATTTTTTTAGTTTCTTTGGAAAAAAAAATATTTTTTTAGTTACTTTGGAAAAAAAAATATTTTTTTAGTTACTTTGGAAAAAAAAATATTTTTTTAGTTACTTTGGAAAAAAAAATATTTTTTTAGTTACTTTGGAAAAAAAAATATTTTTTTAGTTACTTTGGAAAAAAAATATTTTTTTAGTTACTTTGGAAAAAAAAATATTTTTTTAGTTACTTTGGAAAAAAAAATATTTTTTTAGTTACTTTGGAAAAAAAATATTTTTTTAGTTACTTTGGAAAAAAAAATATTTTTTTAGTTACTTTGGAAAAAAAAATATTTTTTTAGTTACTTTGGGAAAAAAAATATTTTTTTAGTTACTTTGGGAAAAAAAATATTTTTTTAGTTACTTTGGAAAAAAAAATATTTTTTTAGTTACTTTGGAAAAAAAAATATTTTTTTAGTTACTTTGGAAAAAAAAATATTTTTTTAGTTACTTTGGAAAAAAAAAATATTTTTTTAGTTACTTTGGAAAAAAAAATATTTTTTTAGTTACTTTGGAAAAAAAAATATTTTTTTAGTTACTTTGGAAAAAAAATTATTTTTTTAGTTACTTTGGAAAAAAAAATATTTTTTTAGTTACTTTGGAAAAAAAAATATTTTTTTAGTTACTTTGGAAAAAAAAAATATTTTTTTAGTTACTTTGGAAAAAAAAATATTTTTTTAGTTACTTTGGAAAAAAAATTATTTTTTTAGTTACTTTGGAAAAAAAAATATTTTTTTAGTTACTTTGGAAAAAAAAATATTTTTTTAGTTACTTTGGAAAAAAAAATATTTTTTTAGTTACTTTGGAAAAAAAAATATTTTTTTAGTTACTTTGGAAAAAAATTAATTTTTTTAGTTACTTTGGAAAAAAATTTATTTTTTTAGTTACTTTGGAAAAAAATTTATTTTTTTAGTTACTTTGGAAAAAAAATTATTTTTTTAGTTACTTTGGAAAAAAAAATATTTTTTTAGTTACTTTGGAAAAAAAAATATTTTTTTAGTTACTTTGGAAAAAAAAATATTTTTTTAGTTACTTTGGAAAAAAAAATATTTTTTTAGTTACTTTGGAAAAAAAAATATTTTTTTAGTTACTTTGGAAAAAAAAATATTTTTTTAGTTACTTTGGAAAAAAAAATATTTTTTTAGTTACTTTGGAAAAAAAAATATTTTTTTAGTTACTTTGGAAAAAAAAATATTTTTTTAGTTACTTTGGAAAAAAAAATATTTTTTTAGTTACTTTGGAAAATAAAATATTTTTTTAGTTACTTTGGAAAATAAAATATTTTTTTAGTTACTTTGGAAAATAAAATATTTTTTTAGTTACTTTGGAAAAAAAAATATTTTTTTAGTTACTTTGGAAAATAAAATATTTTTTTAGTTACTTTGGAAAAAAAATATATTTTTTTAGTTACTTTGGAAAAAAAAAATATTTTTTTAGTTACTTTGGAAAAAAAAATATTTTTTTAGTTACTTTGGAAAAAAAAATATTTTTTTAGTTACTTTGGAAAAAAAAATATTTTTTTAGTTACTTTGGAAAAAAAAATATTTTTTTAGTTACTTTGGAAAAAAAATAATTTTTTTAGTTACTTTGGAAAAAAAAATATTTTTTTAGTTACTTTGGAAAAAAAAATATTTTTTTAGTTACTTTGGAAAAAAAAATATTTTTTTAGTTACTTTGGAAAAAAAAATATTTTTTTAGTTACTTTGGAAAAAAAAATATTTTTTTTAGTTACTTTGGAAAAAAAAATATTTTTTTAGTTACTTTGGAAAAAAAAATATTTTTTTAGTTACTTTGGAAAAAAAATATTTTTTTAGTTACTTTGGAAAAAAAAATATTTTTTTAGTTACTTTGGAAAAAAAAATATTTTTTTAGTTACTTTGGAAAAAAAAATATTTTTTTAGTTACTTTGGAAAAAAAAATATTTTTTTAGTTACTTTGGAAAAAAAAATATTTTTTTAGTTTCTTTGGAAAAAAAATATTTTTTTTAGTTTCTTTGGAAAAAAAAATATTTTTTTAGTTTCTTTGGAAAAAAAAATATTTTTTTAGTTTCTTTGGAAAAAAAAATATTTTTTTAGTTACTTTGGAAAAAAAAAATATTTTTTTAGTTACTTTGGGGAAAAAAAATATTTTTTTAGTTACTTTGGAAAAAAAAATATTTTTTTAGTTTCTTTGGAAAAAAAAATATTTTTTTAGTTACTTTGGAAAAAAAATTATTTTTTTAGTTACTTTGGAAAAAAAAATATTTTTTTAGTTACTTTGGAATTTTTTTTTATTTTTTTAGTTACTTTGGCATTTTTTTTTATTTTTTTAGTTACTTTGGAAAAAAAAATATTTTTTTAGTTACTTTGGAAAAAAAAATATTTTTTTAGTTACTTTGGAAAAAAAAATATTTTTTTAGTTACTTTGGAAAAAAAATTATTTTTTTAGTTACTTTGGAAAAAAAAATATTTTTTTAGTTACTTTGGAAAAAAAAATATTTTTTTAGTTTCTTTGGAAAAAAAAATATTTTTTTAGTTTCTTTGGGAAAAAAATATTTTTTTAGTTACTTTGGAAAAAAAAAAATTTTTTTTAGTTACTTTGGGAAAAAAAATATTTTTTTAGTTACTTTGGAAAAAAAATATTTTTTTAGTTTCTTTGGAAAAAAAAATATTTTTTTAGTTACTTTGGAAAAAAAAATATTTTTTTAGTTACTTTGGAAAAAAAAATATTTTTTTAGTTACTTTGGAAAAAAAAATATTTTTTTAGTTACTTTGGAAAAAAAAATATTTTTTTAGTTACTTTGGAAAAAAAAATATTTTTTTAGTTACTTTGGAAAATAAAATATTTTTTTAGTTACTTTGGAAAAAAAAATATTTTTTTAGTTACTTTGGAAAAAAAAATATTTTTTTAGTTACTTTGGAAAAAAAAATATTTTTTTAGTTACTTTGGAAAAAAAAATATTTTTTTAGTTACTTTGGAAAAAAAAATATTTTTTTAGTTACTTTGGAAAAAAAAATATTTTTTTAGTTACTTTGGAAAAAAAATAATTTTTTTAGTTACTTTGGAAAAAAAAATATTTTTTTAGTTACTTTGGAAAAAAAAATATTTTTTTAGTTACTTTGGAAAAAAAAATATTTTTTTAGTTACTTTGGAAAAAAAAATATTTTTTTAGTTACTTTGGGAAAAAAAATATTTTTTTAGTTACTTTGGAAAAAAAAATATTTTTTTAGTTACTTTGGAAAAAAAAATATTTTTTTAGTTACTTTGGAAAAAAAAAAAAATTTTTAGTTACTTTGGAAAAAAAATTTTTTTTAGTTTCTTTGGAAAAAAAAAATGTTTTAGTTACTTTGGAAAAAAAATATTTTTTTAGTTACTTTGGAAAAAAAAACATTTTTTTAATTACTTTGGAAAAAAAATTTTTTTTTAGTTTCTTTGGAAAAAAAAAAAATTTTTTAGTTACTTTGGAAAAAAAATATTTTTTTAGTTACTTTGGAAAAAAAAACATTTTTTTAGTTACTTTGGAAAAAAAAATATTTTTTTAGTTTCTTTGGAAAAAAAAAATTTTTTTTAGTTACTTTGGGAAAAAAAATTTTTTTTTAGTTTCTTTGGGAAAAAAAATATTTTTTTAGTTACTTTGGAAAAAAAAAATATTTTTTTAGTTACTTTGGAAAAAAAAATATTTTTTTAGTTACTTTGGAAAAAAATATATTTTTTTAGTTTCTTTGGAAAAAAATATATTTTTTTAGTTACTTTGGAAAAAAAAATATTTTTTTAGTTACTTTGGAAAAAAAAATATTTTTTTAGTTACTTTGGAAAAAAAAATATTTTTTTAGTTACTTTGGAAAAAAAAATATTTTTTTAGTTACTTTGGAAAAAAAAATATTTTTTTAGTTACTTTGGAAAAAAAAATATTTTTTTAGTTACTTTGGAAAAAAAAATATTTTTTTAGTTACTTTGGAAAAAAAAATATTTTTTTAGTTACTTTGGAAAAAAAAAATATTTTTTTAGTTACTTTGGAAAAAAAATATTTTTTTAGTTACTTTGGAAAAAAAAATTTTTTTTAGTTACTTTGGAAAAAAAAATATTTTTTTAGTTACTTTGGAAAAAAAAATATTTTTTTAGTTTCTTTGGAAAAAAAAAATTTTTTTTAGTTACTTTGGGAAAAAAAATTTTTTTTTAGTTTCTTTGGGAAAAAATATATTTTTTTAGTTACTTTGGAAAAAAAAATATTTTTTTAGTTACTTTGGAAAAAAAAATATTTTTTTAGTTACTTTGGAAAAAAAAATATTTTTTTAGTTACTTTGGAAAAAAAAAATTTTTTTAGTTACTTTGGAAAAAAAAATATTTTTTTAGTTACTTTGGAAAAAAAAATATTTTTTTAGTTACTTTGGAAAAAAAAATATTTTTTTAGTTACTTTGGAAAATAAAATATTTTTTTAGTTACTTTGGAAAAAAAAATATTTTTTTAGTTACTTTGGAAAAAAAAATATTTTTTTAGTTACTTTGGAAAATAAAATATTTTTTTAGTTACTTTGGAAAAAAAAATATTTTTTTAGTTACTTTGGAAAAAAAAATATTTTTTTAGTTACTTTGGAAAAAAAAATATTTTTTTAGTTACTTTGGAAAAAAAAATATTTTTTTAGTTACTTTGGAAAAAAAAATATTTTTTTAGTTTCTTTGGAAAAAAAAATATTTTTTTAGTTTCTTTGGAAAAAAAAATATTTTTTTAGTTACTTTGGAAAAAAAAATATTTTTTTAGTTACTTTGGAAAAAAAATTATTTTTTTAGTTACTTTGGAAAAAAAATTATTTTTTTAGTTACTTTGGAAAAAAAATTATTTTTTTAGTTACTTTGGAAAAAAAAATATTTTTTTAGTTACTTTGGAAAAAAAAATATTTTTTTAGTTACTTTGGAAAAAAAAATATTTTTTTAGTTACTTTGGAAAAAAAAATATTTTTTTAGTTACTTTGGAAAAAAAAATATTTTTTTAGTTACTTTGGAAAAAAAAATATTTTTTTAGTTACTTTGGAAAATAAAATATTTTTTTAGTTACTTTGGAAAAAAAAATATTTTTTTAGTTACTTTGGAAAAAAAAATATTTTTTTAGTTACTTTGGAAAATAAAATATTTTTTTAGTTACTTTGGAAAAAAAAATATTTTTTTAGTTACTTTGGAAAAAAAAATATTTTTTTAGTTTCTTTGGAAAAAAAAATATTTTTTTAGTTTCTTTGGGAAAAAAAATATTTTTTTAGTTACTTTGGAAAAAAAAAATATTTTTTTAGTTACTTTGGGAAAAAAAAATATTTTTTTAGTTACTTTGGAAAAAAAATATTTTTTTAGTTTCTTTGGAAAAAAAAATATTTTTTTAGTTTCTTTGGAAAAAAAAATATTTTTTTAGTTACTTTGGAAAAAAAAATATTTTTTTAGTTACTTTGGAAAAAAAAATATTTTTTTAGTTACTTTGGAAAAAAAAATATTTTTTTAGTTACTTTGGAAAAAAAAATATTTTTTTAGTTTCTTTGGAAAAAAAAATATTTTTTTAGTTACTTTGGAAAAAAAAATATTTTTTTAGTTACTTTGGAAAAAAAAATATTTTTTTAGTTACTTTGGAAAAAAAAATATTTTTTTAGTTACTTTGGAAAAAAAAATATTTTTTTAGTTACTTTGGAAAAAAAAATATTTTTTTAGTTACTTTGGAAAAAAAAAAAATTTTTTAGTTACTTTGGAAAAAAAAATATTTTTTTTAGTTACTTTGGAAAAAAAAATATTTTTTTAGTTACTTTGGAAAAAAAAAAATTTTTTTAGTTACTTTGGAAAAAAAAATATTTTTTTAGTTACTTTGGAAAAAAAAATATTTTTTTAGTTACTTTGGAAAAAAAATTATTTTTTTAGTTACTTTGGAAAAAAAAATATTTTTTTAGTTACTTTGGAAAAAAAAATATTTTTTTAGTTACTTTGGAAAAAAAAATATTTTTTTAGTTACTTTGGAAAAAAAAATATTTTTTTAGTTACTTTGGAAAAAAAAATATTTTTTTAGTTACTTTGGAAAAAAAAATATTTTTTTAGTTACTTTGGAAAAAAAAATATTTTTTTAGTTACTTTGGAAAAAAAAATATTTTTTTAGTTACTTTGGAAAAAAAAATATTTTTTTAGTTACTTTGGAAAAAAAAATATTTTTTTAGTTACTTTGGAAAAAAAAATATTTTTTTAGTTACTTTGGAAAAAAAAATATTTTTTTAGTTACTTTGGAAAAAAAAATATTTTTTTAGTTACTTTGGAAAAAAAAATATTTTTTTAGTTACTTTGGAAAAAAAAATATTTTTTTAGTTACTTTGGAAAAAAAAATATTTTTTTAGTTACTTTGGAAAAAAAAATATTTTTTTAGTTACTTTGGAAAATAAAATATTTTTTTAGTTACTTTGGAAAAAAAAATATTTTTTTAGTTACTTTGGAAAAAAAAATATTTTTTTAGTTACTTTGGAAAATAAAATATTTTTTTAGTTACTTTGGAAAAAAAAATATTTTTTTAGTTACTTTGGAAAAAAAAATATTTTTTTAGTTTCTTTGGAAAAAAAAATATTCTTTTTAGTTTCTTTGGGAAAAAAAATATTTTTTTAGTTACTTTGGAAAAAAAAAATATTTTTTTAGTTACTTTGGGAAAAAAAATATTTTTTTAGTTACTTTGGAAAAAAAATATTTTTTTAGTTTCTTTGGAAAAAAAAATATTTTTTTAGTTTCTTTGGAAAAAAAAATATTTTTTTAGTTACTTTGGAAAAAAAAATATTTTTTTAGTTACTTTGGAAAAAAAAATATTTTTTTAGTTACTTTGGAAAAAAAAATATTTTTTTAGTTACTTTGGAAAAAAAAATATTTTTTTAGTTACTTTGGAAAAAAAAATATTTTTTTAGTTACTTTGGAAAAAAAAATATTTTTTTAGTTACTTTGGAAAAAAAAATATTTTTTTAGTTACTTTGGAAAAAAAAATATTTTTTTAGTTACTTTGGAAAAAAAAATATTTTTTTAGTTACTTTGGAAAAAAAAATATTTTTTTAGTTACTTTGGAAAAAAAAATATTTTTTTAGTTACTTTGGAAAAAAAAATATTTTTTTAGTTACTTTGGAAAAAAAAATATTTTTTTAGTTTCTTTGGAAAAAAAAATATTTTTTTAGTTTCTTTGGAAAAAAAAATATTTTTTTAGTTACTTTGGAAAAAAAATTATTTTTTTAGTTACTTTGGAAAAAAAAATATTTTTTTAGTTACTTTGGAAAAAAAAAAAATTTTTTAGTTACTTTGGAAAAAAAAAATTTTTTTTAGTTACTTTGGAAAAAAAAATTTTTTTTTAGTTACTTTGGAAAAAAAAAATTTTTTTAGTTACTTTGGAAAAAAAAAAATTTTTTAGTTACTTTGGAAAAAAAAATATTTTTTTAGTTACTTTGGAAAAAAAAATATTTTTTTAGTTACTTTGGAAAAAAAAATATTTTTTTAGTTACTTTGGAAAAAAAAATATTTTTTTAGTTACTTTGGAAAAAAAAAATTTTTTTTAGTTACTTTGGAAAAAAAAATATTTTTTTAGTTACTTTGGGAAAAAAAATATTTTTTTAGTTACTTTGGAAAAAAAAATATTTTTTTAGTTACTTTGGAAAAAAAAATATTTTTTTAGTTTCTTTGGAAAAAAAAAAAAATTTTTAGTTTCTTTGGGAAAAAAAATATTTTTTTAGTTACTTTGGAAAAAAAAAATATTTTTTTAGTTACTTTGGGAAAAAAAATATTTTTTTAGTTACTTTGGAAAAAAAAATATTTTTTTAGTTTCTTTGGAAAAAAAAATATTTTTTTAGTTTCTTTGGAAAAAAAAATATTTTTTTAGTTACTTTGGAAAAAAAAATATTTTTTTAGTTACTTTGGAAAAAAAAATATTTTTTTAGTTACTTTGGAAAAAAAAATATTTTTTTAGTTACTTTGGAAAAAAAAATATTTTTTTAGTTACTTTGGAAAAAAAAATATTTTTTTAGTTACTTTGGAAAAAAAAATATTTTTTTAGTTACTTTGGAAAAAAAAATATTTTTTTAGTTACTTTGGAAAAAAAATATTTTTTTAGTTACTTTGGAAAAAAAAATATTTTTTTAGTTACTTTGGAAAAAAAATATTTTTTTAGTTACTTTGGAAAAAAAAATATTTTTTTAGTTACTTTGGGAAAAAAAATATTTTTTTAGTTACTTTGGAAAAAAAAATATTTTTTTAGTTACTTTGGAAAAAAAAATATTTTTTTAGTTACTTTGGAAAAAAAAATATTTTTTTAGTTACTTTGGAAAAAAAAAATATTTTTTTAGTTACTTTGGAAAAAAAATTATTTTTTTAGTTACTTTGGAAAAAAAAATATTTTTTTAGTTACTTTGGAAAAAAAATTATTTTTTTAGTTACTTTGGAAAAAAAAATATTTTTTTAGTTACTTTGGAAAAAAAAATATTTTTTTAGTTACTTTGGAAAAAAAAATATTTTTTTAGTTACTTTGGAAAAAAAAATATTTTTTTAGTTACTTTGGAAAAAAAAATATTTTTTTAGTTACTTTGGAAAAAAAAATATTTTTTTAGTTACTTTGGAAAAAAAATATTTTTTTAGTTACTTTGGAAAAAAAAATATTTTTTTAGTTACTTTGGAAAAAAAATATTTTTTTAGTTACTTTGGAAAAAAAATTATTTTTTTAGTTACTTTGGAAAAAAATTTATTTTTTTAGTTACTTTGGAAAAAAATTTATTTTTTTAGTTACTTTGGAAAAAAAATTATTTTTTTAGTTACTTTGGAAAAAAAAATATTTTTTTAGTTACTTTGGAAAAAAAAATATTTTTTTAGTTACTTTGGAAAAAAAAATATTTTTTTAGTTACTTTGGAAAAAAAAATATTTTTTTAGTTACTTTGGAAAAAAAAATATTTTTTTAGTTACTTTGGAAAAAAAATTATTTTTTTAGTTACTTTGGAAAAAAAAATATTTTTTTAGTTACTTGGAAAAAAAAATATTTTTTTAGTTACTTTGGAAAAAAAATATTTTTTTAGTTACTTTGGAAAAAAAAATATATTTTTAGTTACTTTGGAAAAAAAAATATTTTTTTAGTTACTTTGGAAAATAAAATATTTTTTTAGTTACTTTGGAAAATAAAATATTTTTTTAGTTACTTTGGAAAAAAAAATATTTTTTTAGTTACTTTGGAAAATAAAATATTTTTTTAGTTACTTTGGAAAAAAAATATATTTTTTTAGTTACTTTGGAAAAAAAATATATTTTTTTAGTTACTTTGGAAAAAAAAATATTTTTTTAGTTACTTTGGAAAAAAAAATATTTTTTTAGTTACTTTGGAAAAAAAAATATTTTTTTAGTTACTTTGGAAAAAAAAATATTTTTTTAGTTACTTTGGAAAAAAAAATATTTTTTTAGTTACTTTGGAAAAAAAAATATTTTTTAGTTACTTTGGAAAAAAAAATATTTTTTTAGTTACTTTGGAAAAAAAAATATTTTTTTTAGTTACTTTGGAAAAAAAAATATTTTTTTAGTTACTTTGGAAAAAAAAATATTTTTTTAGTTACTTTGGAAAAAAAAATATTTTTTTAGTTACTTTGGAAAAAAAAATATTTTTTTAGTTACTTTGGAAAAAAAAATATTTTTTTAGTTACTTTGGAAAAAAAATATTTTTTTAGTTACTTTGGAAAAAAAAATATTTTTTTAGTTACTTTGGAAAAAAAAATATTTTTTTAGTTTCTTTGGAAAAAAAATATTTTTTTAGTTTCTTTGGAAAAAAAAATATTTTTTTAGTTTCTTTGGAAAAAAAAATATTTTTTTAGTTTCTTTGGAAAAAAAAATATTTTTTTAGTTACTTTGGAAAAAAAAAATATTTTTTTAGTTACTTTGGGAAAAAAAAATATTTTTTTAGTTACTTTGGAAAAAAAAATATTTTTTAGTTACTTTGGAAAAAAAATATATTTTTTTAGTTACTTTGGAAAAAAAAATATTTTTTTAGTTACTTTGGAAAAAAAAATATTTTTTTAGTTACTTTGGAAAAAAAAATATTTTTTTAGTTACTTTGGAAAAAAAAATATTTTTTTAGTTACTTTGGAAAAAAAAATATTTTTTTAGTTACTTTGGAAAAAAAAATATTTTTTTAGTTACTTTGGAAAAAAAAATATTTTTTTAGTTACTTTGGAAAAAAAAATATTTTTTTAGTTACTTTGGAAAAAAAAATATTTTTTTAGTTACTTTGGAAAAAAAAATATTTTTTTAGTTACTTTGGAAAAAAAATATTTTTTTAGTTACTTTGGAAAAAAAAATATTTTTTTAGTTTCTTTGGAAAAAAAAAAAATTTTTTAGTTTCTTTGGGAAAAAAAATATTTTTTTAGTTACTTTGGAAAAAAAAAATATTTTTTTAGTTACTTTGGGAAAAAAAATATTTTTTTAGTTACTTTGGAAAAAAAAATATTTTTTTAGTTTCTTTGGAAAAAAAAATATTTTTTTAGTTTCTTTGGAAAAAAAAATATTTTTTTAGTTACTTTGGAAAAAAAAATATTTTTTTAGTTACTTTGGAAAAAAAAATATTTTTTTAGTTACTTTGGAAAAAAAAATATTTTTTTAGTTACTTTGGAAAAAAAAATATTTTTTTAGTTACTTTGGAAAAAAAAATATTTTTTTAGTTACTTTGGAAAAAAAAATATTTTTTTAGTTACTTTGGAAAAAAAAATATTTTTTTAGTTACTTTGGAAAAAAAATATTTTTTTAGTTACTTTGGAAAAAAAAAATATTTTTTTAGTTACTTTGGAAAAAAAATATTTTTTTAGTTACTTTGGAAAAAAAAATATTTTTTTAGTTACTTTGGGAAAAAAAATATTTTTTTAGTTACTTTGGAAAAAAAAATATTTTTTTAGTTACTTTGGGAAAAAAAATATTTTTTTAGTTACTTTGGAAAAAAAAATATTTTTTTAGTTACTTTGGAAAAAAAATATATTTTTTTAGTTACTTTGGAAAAAAAAATATTTTTTTAGTTACTTTGGAAAAAAAAATATTTTTTTAGTTACTTTGGAAAAAAAATTATTTTTTTAGTTACTTTGGAAAAAAAAATATTTTTTTAGTTACTTTGGAAAAAAAAATATTTTTTTAGTTACTTTGGAAAAAAAAATATTTTTTTAGTTACTTTGGAAAAAAAAATATTTTTTTAGTTACTTTGGAAAAAAAAATATTTTTTTAGTTACTTTGGAAAAAAATTTATTTTTTTAGTTACTTGGAAAAAAAATATTTTTTTAGTTACTTTGGAAAAAAAATATTTTTTTAGTTACTTTGGAAAAAAAAATATTTTTTTAGTTACTTTGGAAAAAAATTTATTTTTTTAGTTACTTTGGAAAAAAATTTATTTTTTTAGTTACTTTGGAAAAAAATTTATTTTTTTAGTTACTTTGGAAAAAAAATTATTTTTTTAGTTACTTTGGAAAAAAAAATATTTTTTTAGTTACTTTGGAAAAAAAAATATTTTTTTAGTTACTTTGGAAAAAAAAATATTTTTTTAGTTACTTTGGAAAAAAAATATTTTTTTAGTTACTTTGGAAAAAAAAATATTTTTTTAGTTACTTTGGAAAAAAAATTATTTTTTTAGTTACTTTGGAAAAAAAAATATTTTTTTAGTTACTTTGGAAAAAAAAATATTTTTTTAGTTACTTTGGAAAAAAAAATATTTTTTTAGTTACTTTGGAAAAAAAAATATATTTTTAGTTACTTTGGAAAAAAAAATATTTTTTTAGTTACTTTGGAAAATAAAATATTTTTTTAGTTACTTTGGAAAATAAAATATTTTTTTAGTTACTTTGGAAAAAAAAATATTTTTTTAGTTACTTTGGAAAATAAAATATTTTTTTAGTTACTTTG
>NW_027635091.1:0-70259 GCF_949748355.1 Melanostigma gelatinosum | reverse complement strand
CTAAAAAAATATTTTTTTTTCCAAAGTAACTAAAAAAATATTTTTTTTTCCAAAGTAACTAAAAAAATATTTTTTTTTCCAAAGTAACTAAAAAAATATTTTTTTTTCCAAAGTAACTAAAAAAATATTTTTTTTTCCAAAGTAACTAAAAAAATATTTTTTTTTCCAAAGTAACTAAAAAAATATTTTTTTTTCCAAAGTAATTAAAATTTTTTTTTTTTCCAAAGTAACTAAAAAAATATTTTTTTTTCCAAAGTAACTAAAAAAATATTTTTTTTTCCAAAGAAACTAAAAAATATTTTTTTTCCCAAAGTAACTAAAAAAATATTTTTTTTTCCAAAGTAACTAAAAAAATATTTTTTTTTCCAAAGTAACTAAAAAAATATTTTTTTTTTCCAAAGTAACTAAAAAAATATTTTTTTTCCAAAGTAACTAAAAAATTATTTTTTTTCCCAAAGTAACTAAAAAAATATTTTTTTTTCCAAAGTAACTAAAAAAATATTTTTTTTTCCAAAGTAACTAAAAAAATATTTTTTTTTCCAAAGTAACTAAAAAAATATTTTTTTTTCCAAAGTAACTAAAAAAATATTTTTTTTTCCAAAGTAACTAAAAAAATATTTTTTTTTCCAAAGTAACTAAAAAAATTTTTTTTTTTCCAAAGTAACTAAAAAATTTTTTTTTTTTCCAAAGTAACTAAAAAAATATTTTTTTTTCCAAAGTAACTAAAAAAATATTTTTTTTTTCCAAAGTAACTAAAAAAAAATTTTTTTTTCCAAAGAAACTAAAATTTTTTTTTTTTTTTCCAAAGTAACTAAAAAAATATTTTTTTTCCCAAAGTAACTAAAAAAATATTTTTTTTTCCAAAGTAACTAAAAAATATTTTTTTTTCCAAAGTAACTAAAAAAATATTTTTTTTTCCAAAGTAACTAAAAAAATATTTTTTTTTCCAAAGTAACTAAAAAAATATTTTTTTTTCCAAAGTAACTAAAAAAATATTTTTTTTTCCAAAGTAACTAAAAAAATATTTTTTTTTCCAAAGTAACTAAAAAAATATTTTTTTTCCAAAGTAACTAAACAAATATGTTTTTTTTCCAAAGTAACTAAAAAAAATATTTTTTTTCCCAAAGTAACTAAAAAAATATTTTTTTTTCCAAAGTAACTAAAAAAATATTTTTTTTTCCAAAGTAACTAAAAAAATATTTTTTTTTCCAAAGTAACTAAAAAAATATTTTTTTTCCCAAAGTAACTAAAAAAATATTTTTTTTTCCAAAGTAACTAAAAAAATATTTTTTTTTCCAAAGTAATTTAAAAAAAAAAAATTTTCCAAAGTAACTAAAAAAATATTTTTTTTTCCAAAGTAACTAAAAAAATATTTTTTTTTCCAAAGTAACTAAAAAAATATTTTTTTTTCCAAAGAAACTAAAAAAATATTTTTTTTTCCAAAGTAACTAAAAAATATATATTTTTTTCCAAAGTAACTAAAAAAATATTTTTTTTTCCAAAGTAACTAAAAAAATATTTTTTTTCCAAAGTAACTAAAAAAATATTTTTTTTTCCAAAGTAACTAAAAAAATATTTTTTTTTCCAAAGTAACTAAAAAAATATTTTTTTTTCCAAAGTAACTAAAAAATTATTTTTTTTCCCAAAGTAACTAAAAAAATATTTTTTTTTCCAAAGTAACTAAAAAAATATTTTTTTTTCCAAAGTAACTAAAAAAATATTTATTTTTCCAAAGTAACTAAAAACATATTTTTTTTTCCAAAGTAACTAAAAAAATATTTTTTTTTCCAAAGTAACTAAAAAAATATTTTTTTTCCAAAGTAACTAAAAAAATATTTTTTTTCCAAAGTAACTAAAAAAATATTTTTTTTTCCAAAGTAACTAAAAAAATATTTTTTTTTCCAAAATAACTAAAAAAATATTTTTTTTTCCAAAGTAACTAAAAAAATATTTTTTTTCCAAAGTAACTAAACAAATATGTTTTTTTTTCCAAAGTAACTAAAAAATATATTTTTTTTTCCAAAGTAACTAAAAAAATTTTTTTTTTCCAAAGTAACTAAAAAAATATTTTTTTTTCCAAAGTAACTAAAAAAATTATTTTTTTTCCAAAGTAACTAAAAAAATATTTTTTTTTCCAAAGTAACTAAAAAAATATTTTTTTTTCCAAAGAAACTAAAAAAATATTTTTTTTTCCAAAGTAACTAAAAAAAATTTTTTTTTTCCAAAGTAACTAAAAAAATATTTTTTTTTCCAAAGTAACTAAAAAAATATTTTGTTTTTCCAAAGAAACTAAAAAAATATTTTTTTTTCCAAAGTAACTAAAAAAAAAAATTTTTTTCCAAAGAAACTAAAAAAAAAATTTTTTTTCCAAAGTAACTAAAAAAATATTTTTTTTTCCAAAGTAACTAAAAAAATATTTTTTTTTCCAAAGTAACTAAAAAAATATTTTTTTTTCCAAAGTAACTAAAAAAATATTTTTTTTTCCAAAGTAACTAAAAAAAAATTTTTTTTTCCAAAGTAACTAAAAAAATATTTTTTTTTCCAAAGTAACTAAAAAAAAATTTTTTTTTCCAAAGTAACTAAAAAAATATTTTTTTTTCCAAAGTAACTAAAAAAATATTTTTTTTTCCAAAGAAACTAAAAAAATATTTTTTTTTCCAAAGTAACTAAAAAAATATTTTTTTTTCCAAAGTAACTAAAAAAATATTTTTTTTTCCAAAGTAACTAAAAAAATATTTTTTTTTCCAAAGTAACTAAAAAAATATTTTTTTTTCCAAAGAAACTAAAAAAATATTTTTTTTTCCAAAGTAACTAAAAAAATATTTTTTTTTCCAAAGTAACTAAAAAAATATTTTTTTTCCAAGTAACTAAAAAAATATTTTTTTTCCCAAAGAAACTAAAAAAATATTTTTTTTTCCAAAGTAAATAAAAAAAAAAAATTTTTTCCAAAGAAACTAAAAAAATATTTTTTTTTCCAAAGTAACTAAAAAAATATTTTTTTTTCCAAAGTAACTAAAAAAATATTTTTTTTTCCAAAGTAACTAAAAAAATATTTTTTTTTCCAAAGTAACTAAAAAAATATTTTTTTTCCAAAGTAACTAAAAAAATATTTTTTTTCCAAAGTAACTAAAAAAATATTTTTTTTTCCAAAGTAACTAAAAAAATATTTTTTTTTCCAAAGTAACTAAAAAAATATTTTTTTTTCCAAAATAACTAAAAAAATATTTTTTTTTCCAAAGTAACTAAAAAAATATTTTTTTTCCAAAGTAACTAAAAAAATATTTTTTTTTCCAAAGTAACTAAAAAAATATTTTTTTTTCCAAAGTAACTAAAAAAATATTTTTTTTTCCAAAGTAACTAAAAAATTATTTTTTTTCCCAAAGTAACTAAAAAAATATTTTTTTTTCCAAAGTAACTAAAAAAATATTTTTTTTTCCAAAGTAACTAAAAAAATATTTTTTTTTCCAAAGTAACTAAAAAAATATTTTTTTTTCCAAAGTAACTAAAAAAATATTTTTTTTTCCAAAGAAACTAAAAAAATATTTTTTTTTCCAAAGTAACTAAAAAATATTTTTTTTTTCCAAAGTAACTAAAAAAATATATTTTTTTCCAAAGTAACTAAAAAAATATTTTTTTTCCAAAGTAACTAAAAAAATATTTTTTTTTCCAAAGTAACTAAAAAATTATTTTTTTTCCCAAAGTAACTAAAAAAATATTTTTTTTTCCAAAGTAACTAAAAAAATATTTTTTTTTCCAAAGTAACTAAAAAAATATTTTTTTTTCCAAAGTAACTAAAAAAATATTTTTTTTTCCAAAGTAACTAAAAAAATATTTTTTTTTCCAAAGTAACTAAAAAAATATTTTTTTTTCCAAAGTAACTAAAAATTATTTTTTTTTCCAAAGTAACTAAAAAAATATTTTTTTTTCCAAAGTAACTAAAAAAATATTTTTTTTTCCAAAGTAACTAAAAAAATATATTTTTTTTCCAAAGTAACTAAAAAAAATTTTTTTTTTCCAAAGAAACTAAAAAATTTTTTTTTTTTCCAAAGTAACTAAAAAAATATTTTTTTTCCCAAAGTAACTAAAAAAATATTTTTTTTTCCAAAGTAACTAAAAAATATTTTTTTTTCCAAAGTAACTAAAAAAATATTTTTTTTTCCAAAGTAACTAAAAAAATATTTTTTTTTCCAAAGTAACTAAAAAAAATTTTTTTTTTCCAAAGTAACTAAAAAAATAATTTTTTTTCCAAAGTAACTAAAAAAATATTTTTTTTTCCAAAGTAACTAAAAAAATATTTTTTTTCCAAAGTAACTAAACAAATATGTTTTTTTTCCAAAGTAACTAAAAAAATATTTTTTTTTCCAAAGTAACTAAAAAAATTATTTTTTTTCCAAAGTAACTAAAAAAATATTTTTTTTTCCAAAGTAACTAAAAAAATATTTTTTTTTCCAAAGAAACTAAAAAAAATTTTTTTTTTCCAAAGTAACTAAAAAAATATTTTTTTTTCCAAAGAAACTAAAAAAATATTTTTTTTTTCCAAAGTAACTAAAAAAATATTTTTTTTTCCAAAGTAACTAAAAAAATATTTTTTTTCCAAGTAACTAAAAAAATATTTTTTTTCCCAAAGAAACTAAAAAAATATTTTTTTTTCCAAAGTAAATAAAAAAAAAAATTTTTTCCAAAGAAACTAAAAAAATATTTTTTTTTCCAAAGTAACTAAAAAAATATTTTTTTTTCCAAAGTAACTAAAAAAATATTTTTTTTTCCAAAGTAACTAAAAAAATATTTTTTTTCCAAAGTAACTAAAAAAATATTTTTTTTCCAAAGTAACTAAAAAAATATTTTTTTTTCCAAAGTAACTAAAAAAATATTTTTTTTTCCAAAGTAACTAAAAAAATATTTTTTTTTCCAAAATAACTAAAAAAATATTTTTTTTTCCAAAGTAACTAAAAAAATATTTTTTTTCCAAAGTAACTAAAAAAATATTTTTTTTTCCAAAGTAACTAAAAAAATATTTTTTTTTCCAAAGTAACTAAAAAAATATTTTTTTTTCCAAAGTAACTAAAAAATTATTTTTTTTCCCAAAGTAACTAAAAAAATATTTTTTTTTCCAAAGTAACTAAAAAAATATTTTTTTTTCCAAAGTAACTAAAAAAATATTTTTTTTTCCAAAGTAAATAAAAAAATATTTTTTTTCCAAAGTAACTAAAAAAATATTTTTTTTTCCAAAGTAACTAAAAAAATATTTTTTTTCCAAAGTAACTAAAAAAATATTTTTTTTTCCAAAGTAATTAAAAAAATATTTTTTTTTCCAAAGTAACTAAAAAAATATTTTTTTTTCCAAAGTAACTAAAAAAATATTTTTTTTTCCAAAGTAACTAAAAAAATATTTTTTTTTCCAAAGAAACTAAAAAAATATTTTTTTTTCCAAAGTAACTAAAAAATATATTTTTTTCCAAAGTAACTAAAAAAATATTTTTTTTCCAAAGTAACTAAAAAAATATTTTTTTTTCCAAAGTAACTAAAAAATTATTTTTTTTCCCAAAGTAACTAAAAAAATATTTTTTTTTCCAAAGTAACTAAAAAAATATTTTTTTTTCCAAAGTAACTAAAAAAATATTTTTTTTTCCAAAGTAACTAAAAAAATATTTTTTTTTCCAAAGTAACTAAAAAAATATTTTTTTTTCCAAAGTAACTAAAAAAATATTTTTTTTTCCAAAGTAACTAAAAAAATATTTTTTTTTCCAAAGTAACTAAAAAAATTTTTTTTTTTCCAAAGTAACTAAAAAAATATTTTTTTTTCCAAAGTAACTAAAAAAATATTTTTTTTTTCCAAAGTAACTAAAAAAAAAATTTTTTTTCCAAAGAAACTAAAAATTTTTTTTTTTTTCCAAAGTAACTAAAAAAATATTTTTTTTCCCAAAGTAACTAAAAAAATATTTTTTTTTCCAAAGTAACTAAAAAATATTTTTTTTTCCAAAGTAACTAAAAAAATATTTTTTTTTCCAAAGTAACTAAAAAAATATTTTTTTTTCCAAAGTAACTAAAAAAATATTTTTTTTTCCAAAGTAACTAAAAAAATATATTTTTTTTCCAAAGTAACTAAAAAAATATTTTTTTTTCCAAAGTAACTAAAAAAATATTTTTTTTCCAAAGTAACTAAACAAATATGTTTTTTTTCCAAAGTAACTAAAAAAAATATTTTTTTTTCCAAAGTAACTAAAAAAAAATTTTTTTTCCAAAGTAACTAAAAAAATATTTTTTTTTCCAAAGTAACTAAAAAAATTATTTTTTTTCCAAAGTAACTAAAAAAATATTTTTTTTTCCAAAGTAACTAAAAAAATATTTTTTTTTCCAAAGAAACTAAAAAATTTTTTTTTTTTCCAAAGTAACTAAAAAATTTTTTTTTTTTCCAAAGTAACTAAAAAAATATTTTTTTTTCCAAAGTAACTAAAAAAATATTTTGTTTTTCCAAAGAAACTAAAAAAATATTTTTTTTTCCAAAGTAACTAAAAAAAAATTTTTTTTTCCAAAGAAACTAAAAAAAATATTTTTTTTTCCAAAGTAACTAAAAAAATATTTTTTTTTCCAAAGTAACTAAAAAAATATTTTTTTTTCCAAAGTAACTAAAAAAATATTTTTTTTTCCAAAGTAACTAAAAAAATATTTTTTTTTTCCAAAGTAACTAAAAAAAAATTTTTTTTTCCAAAGAAACTAAAATTTTTTTTTTTTTCCAAAGTAACTAAAAAAATATTTTTTTTCCCAAAGTAACTAAAAAAATATTTTTTTTTCCAAAGTAACTAAAAAATATTTTTTTTTCCAAAGTAACTAAAAAAATATTTTTTTTTCCAAAGTAACTAAAAAAATATTTTTTTTTCCAAAGTAACTAAAAAAATATTTTTTTTTCCAAAGTAACTAAAAAAATATTTTTTTTTCCAAAGTAACTAAAAAAATATTTTTTTTTCCAAAGTAACTAAAAAAATATTTTTTTTCCAAAGTAACTAAACAAATATGTTTTTTTTCCAAAGTAACTAAAAAAAATATTTTTTTTTCCAAAGTAACTAAAAAAAATTTTTTTTTCCAAAGTAACTAAAAAAATATTTTTTTTTCCAAAGTAACTAAAAAAATTATTTTTTTTCCAAAGTAACTAAAAAAATATTTTTTTTTCCAAAGTAACTAAAAAAATATTTTTTTTTCCAAAGAAACTAAAAAAAAATTTTTTTTTCCAAAGTAACTAAAAAATTTTTTTTTTTTCCAAAGTAACTAAAAAAATATTTTTTTTTCCAAAGTAACTAAAAAAATATTTTGTTTTTCCAAAGAAACTAAAAAAATATTTTTTTTTCCAAAGTAACTAAAAAAAAATTTTTTTTTCCAAAGAAACTAAAAAATATATTTTTTTTTCCAAAGTAACTAAAAAAATATTTTTTTTTCCAAAGTAACTAAAAAAATATTTTTTTTTCCAAAGTAACTAAAAAAATATTTTTTTTTCCAAAGTAACTAAAAAAATATTTTTTTTTCCAAAGTAACTAAAAAAATATTTTTTTTTCCAAAGAAACTAAAAAAATATTTTTTTTTCCAAAGTAACTAAAAAAATATTTTTTTTTCCAAAGTAACTAAAAAAATATTTTTTTTCCAAGTAACTAAAAAAATATTTTTTTTCCAAAGTAACTAAAAAAAATTTTTTTTTTCCAAAGAAACTAAAAAAATTTTTTTTTTTCCAAAGTAACTAAAAAAATTTTTTTTTTTCCAAAGTAACTAAAAAAATATTTTTTTTTCCAAAGTAACTAAAAAAATATTTTTTTTTCCAAAGTAACTAAAAAAATATTTTTTTTCCAAAGTAACTAAAAAAATATTTTTTTTCCAAAGTAACTAAAAAAATATTTTTTTTTCCAAAGTAACTAAAAAAATATTTTTTTTTCCAAAGTAACTAAAAAAATATTTTTTTTTCCAAAATAACTAAAAAAATATTTTTTTTTCCAAAGTAACTAAAAAAATATTTTTTTTTCCAAAGTAACTAAAAAAATATTTTTTTTTCCAAAGTAACTAAAAAAATATTTTTTTTTCCAAAGTAACTAAAAAAATATTTTTTTTTCCAAAGTAACTAAAAAAATATTTTTTTTCCAAAGAAACTAAAAAAATATTTTTTTTTCCAAAGTAACTAAAAAAAAATTTTTTTTCCAAAGTAACTAAAAAAATATTTTTTTTTCCAAAGTAACTAAAAAAATATTTTTTTTTCCAAAGTAACTAAAAAAATATTTTTTTTTTCCAAAGTAACTAAAAAAATATTTTTTTTTCCAAAGAAACTAAAAAAAAATTTTTTTTTCCAAAGTAACTAAAAAAATATTTTTTTTCCCAAAGTAACTAAAAAAATATTTTTTTTTCCAAAGTAACTAAAAAATATTTTTTTTTCCAAAGTAACTAAAAAAATATTTTTTTTTCCAAAGTAACTAAAAAAATATTTTTTTTTCCAAAGTAACTAAAAAAATATTTTTTTTTCCAAAGTAACTAAAAAAATATTTTTTTTCCCAAAGTAACTAAAAAAATATTTTTTTTTCCAAAGTAACTAAAAAAATATTTTTTTTTCCAAAGTAACTAAAAAATTATTTTTTTTTCCAAAGTAACTAAAAAAATATTTTTTTTTCCAAAGTAACTAAAAAAATATTTTTTTTTCCAAAGTAACTAAAAAAATATTTTTTTTTCCAAAGTAACTAAAAAATATTTTTTTTTCCAAAGAAACTAAAAAAATATTTTTTTTTCCAAAGTAACTAAAAAAAATTTTTTTTTCCAAAGTAACTAAAAAAATATTTTTTTTTCCAAAGTAACTAAAAAAATATTTTTTTTTCCAAAGTAACTAAAAAAATATTTTTTTTTTCCAAAGTAACTAAAAAAAATTTTTTTTTTCCAAAGAAACTAAAAAAATATTTTTTTTTCCAAAGTAACTAAAAAAATATTTTTTTTCCCAAAGTAACTAAAAAAATATTTTTTTTTCCAAAGTAACTAAAAAATATTTTTTTTTCCAAAGTAACTAAAAAAATATTTTTTTTTCCAAAGTAACTAAAAAAATATTTTTTTTTCCAAAGTAACTAAAAAAATATTTTTTTTTCCAAAGTAACTAAAAAAATATTTTTTTTCCCAAAGTAACTAAAAAAATATTTTTTTTTCCAAAGTAACTAAAAAAATATTTTTTTTCCAAAGTAACTAAAAAATTATTTTTTTTTCCAAAGTAACTAAAAAATATTTTTTTTTTCCAAAGTAACTAAAAAAATATATTTTTTTCCAAAGTAACTAAAAAAATATTTTTTTTTCCAAAGAAACTAAAAAAATAATTTTTTTTCCAAAGTAACTAAAAAAATATTTTTTTTTCCAAAGTAACTAAAAAAATATTTTTTTTTCCAAAGTAACTAAAAAAATATTTTTTTTCCCAAAGTAACTAAAAAAATATTTTTTTTTCCAAAGTAACTAAAAAAATATTTTTTTTTCCAAAGTAACTAAAAAAATATTTTTTTTTCCAAAGTAACTAAAAAAATATTTTTTTTCCCAAAGTAACTAAAAAAATATTTTTTTTTCCAAAGTAACTAAAAAAATATTTTTTTTTCCAAAGTAACTAAAAAATATTTTTTTTTCCAAAGTAACTAAAAAAATATTTTTTTTTCCAAAGTAACTAAAAAAATATTTTTTTTCCAAAGTAACTAAAAAAATATTTTTTTTCCAAAGTAACTAAAAAAATATTTTTTTTTCCAAAGTAACTAAAAAAATATTTTTTTTTCCAAAGTAACTAAAAAAATATTTTTTTTTTCCAAAGTAACTAAAAAAATATTTTGTTTTCCAAAGTAACTAAAAAATTATTTTTTTCCCAAAGTAACTAAAAAAATATTTTTTTTTCCAAAGTAACTAAAAAATTATTTTTTTTCCCAAAGTAACTAAAAAAATATTTTTTTTTCCAAAGTAACTAAAAAAATATTTTTTTTTCCAAAGTAACTAAAAAAATATTTATTTTTCCAAAGTAACTAAAAACATATTTTTTTTTCCAAAGTAACTAAAAAAATATTTTTTTTTCCAAAGTAACTAAAAAAATATTTTTTTTCCAAAGTAACTAAAAAAATATTTTTTTTCCAAAGTAACTAAAAAAATATTTTTTTTTCCAAAGTAACTAAAAAAATATTTTTTTTTCCAAAATAACTAAAAAAATATTTTTTTTCCAAAGTAACTAAAAAAATATTTTTTTTCCAAAGTAACTAAACAAATATGTTTTTTTTCCAAAGTAACTAAAAAATATATTTTTTTTTCCAAAGTAACTAAAAAAAAATTTTTTTTCCAAAGTAACTAAAAAAATATTTTTTTTTCCAAAGTAACTAAAAAAATTATTTTTTTTCCAAAGTAACTAAAAAAATATTTTTTTTCCAAAGTAACTAAAAAAATATTTTTTTTTCCAAAGAAACTAAAAAAATATTTTTTTTTCCAAAGTAACTAAAAAAAATTTTTTTTTTCCAAAGTAACTAAAAAAATATTTTTTTTTCCAAAGTAACTAAAAAAATATTTTGTTTTTCCAAAGAAACTAAAAAAATATTTTTTTTTCCAAAGTAACTAAAAAAAAAAATTTTTTTCCAAAGAAACTAAAAAAAAAATTTTTTTTCCAAAGTAACTAAAAAAATATTTTTTTTTCCAAAGTAACTAAAAAAATATTTTTTTTTCCAAAGTAACTAAAAAAATATTTTTTTTTCCAAAGTAACTAAAAAAATATTTTTTTTTCCAAAGTAACTAAAAAAAATTTTTTTTTTCCAAAGTAACTAAAAAAATATTTTTTTTTCCAAAGTAACTAAAAAAATATTTTTTTTTCCAAAGTAACTAAAAAAAATATTTTTTTTTCCAAAGTAACTAAAAAAATATTTTTTTTTCCAAAGAAACTAAAAAAATATTTTTTTTTCCAAAGTAACTAAAAAAATATTTTTTTTTCCAAAGTAACTAAAAAAATATTTTTTTTTCCAAAGTAACTAAAAAAATATTTTTTTTTCCAAAGTAACTAAAAAAATATTTTTTTTTCCAAAGAAACTAAAAAAATGTTTTTTTTTTCCAAAGTAACTAAAAAAATATTTTTTTTTCCAAAGTAACTAAAAAAATATTTTTTTTCCAAGTAACTAAAAAAATATTTTTTTTCCCAAAGAAACTAAAAAAATATTTTTTTTTCCAAAGTAAATAAAAAAAAAATTTTTTTCCAAAGAAACTAAAAAAATATTTTTTTTTCCAAAGTAACTAAAAAAATATTTTTTTTTCCAAAGTAACTAAAAAAATATTTTTTTTTCCAAAGTAACTAAAAAAATATTTTTTTTTCCAAAGTAACTAAAAAAATATTTTTTTTCCAAAGTAACTAAAAAAATATTTTTTTTCCAAAGTAACTAAAAAAATATTTTTTTTCCAAAGTAACTAAAAAAATATTTTTTTTTCCAAAGTAACTAAAAAATATTTTTTTTTCCAAAATAACTAAAAAAATATTTTTTTTTCCAAAGTAACTAAAAAAATATTTTTTTTCCAAAGTAACTAAAAAAATATTTTTTTTTCCAAAGTAACTAAAAAAATATTTTTTTTTCCAAAGTAACTAAAAAAATATTTTTTTTTCCAAAGTAACTAAAAAATTATTTTTTTTCCCAAAGTAACTAAAAAAATATTTTTTTTTCCAAAGTAACTAAAAAAATATTTTTTTTTCCAAAGTAACTAAAAAAATATTTTTTTTTCCAAAGTAACTAAAAAAATATTTTTTTTTCCAAAGTAACTAAAAAAATATTTTTTTTTCCAAAGAAACTAAAAAAATATTTTTTTTTCCAAAGTAACTAAAAAATATTTTTTTTTTCCAAAGTAACTAAAAAAATATATTTTTTTCCAAAGTAACTAAAAAAATATTTTTTTTCCAAAGTAACTAAAAAAATATTTTTTTTTCCAAAGTAACTAAAAAATTATTTTTTTTCCCAAAGTAACTAAAAAAATATTTTTTTTTCCAAAGTAACTAAAAAAATATTTTTTTTTCCAAAGTAACTAAAAAAATATTTTTTTTTCCAAAGTAACTAAAAAAATATTTTTTTTTCCAAAGTAACTAAAAAAATATTTTTTTTTCCAAAGTAACTAAAAAAATATTTTTTTTTCCAAAGTAACTAAAAATTATTTTTTTTTTCCAAAGTAACTAAAAAAATATTTTTTTTTCCAAAGTAACTAAAAAAATATTTTTTTTTCCAAAGTAACTAAAAAAATATATTTTTTTTCCAAAGTAACTAAAAAAAAATTTTTTTTTCCAAAGAAACTAAAAAATTTTTTTTTTTTCCAAAGTAACTAAAAAAATATTTTTTTTCCCAAAGTAACTAAAAAAATATTTTTTTTTCCAAAGTAACTAAAAAATATTTTTTTTTCCAAAGTAACTAAAAAAATATTTTTTTTTCCAAAGTAACTAAAAAAATATTTTTTTTTCCAAAGTAACTAAAAAAAATTTTTTTTTTCCAAAGTAACTAAAAAAATATTTTTTTTTCCAAAGTAACTAAAAAAATATTTTTTTTTCCAAAGTAACTAAAAAAATATTTTTTTTCCAAAGTAACTAAACAAATATGTTTTTTTTCCAAAGTAACTAAAAAAAATATTTTTTTTTCCAAAGTAACTAAAAAAAATTTTTTTTTCCAAAGTAACTAAAAAAATATTTTTTTTTCCAAAGTAACTAAAAAAATTATTTTTTTTCCAAAGTAACTAAAAAAATATTTTTTTTTCCAAAGTAACTAAAAAAATATTTTTTTTTCCAAAGAAACTAAAAAAAATTTTTTTTTTCCAAAGTAACTAAAAAAATATTTTTTTTTCCAAAGAAACTAAAAAAATATTTTTTTTTTCCAAAGTAACTAAAAAAATATTTTTTTTTCCAAAGTAACTAAAAAAATATTTTTTTTCCAAGTAACTAAAAAAATATTTTTTTTCCCAAAGAAACTAAAAAAATATTTTTTTTTCCAAAGTAAATAAAAAAAAAAATTTTTTTCCAAAGAAACTAAAAAAATATTTTTTTTTCCAAAGTAACTAAAAAAATATTTTTTTTTCCAAAGTAACTAAAAAAATATTTTTTTTTCCAAAGTAACTAAAAAAATATTTTTTTTCCAAAGTAACTAAAAAAATATTTTTTTTCCAAAGTAACTAAAAAAATATTTTTTTTTCCAAAGTAACTAAAAAAATATTTTTTTTTCCAAAGTAACTAAAAAAATATTTTTTTTTCCAAAATAACTAAAAAAATATTTTTTTTTCCAAAGTAACTAAAAAAATATTTTTTTTCCAAAGTAACTAAAAAAATATTTTTTTTTCCAAAGTAACTAAAAAAATATTTTTTTTTCCAAAGTAACTAAAAAAATATTTTTTTTTCCAAAGTAACTAAAAAATTATTTTTTTTCCCAAAGTAACTAAAAAAATATTTTTTTTTCCAAAGTAACTAAAAAAATATTTTTTTTTCCAAAGTAACTAAAAAAATATTTTTTTTTCCAAAGTAAATAAAAAAATATTTTTTTTCCAAAGTAACTAAAAAAATATTTTTTTTTCCAAAGTAACTAAAAAAATATTTTTTTTCCAAAGTAACTAAAAAAATATTTTTTTTTCCAAAGTAATTAAAAAAATATTTTTTTTTCCAAAGTAACTAAAAAAATATTTTTTTTTCCAAAGTAACTAAAAAAATATTTTTTTTTCCAAAGTAACTAAAAAAATATTTTTTTTTCCAAAGAAACTAAAAAAATATTTTTTTTTCCAAAGTAACTAAAAAATATATTTTTTTCCAAAGTAACTAAAAAAATATTTTTTTTCCAAAGTAACTAAAAAAATATTTTTTTTTCCAAAGTAACTAAAAAATTATTTTTTTTCCCAAAGTAACTAAAAAAATATTTTTTTTTCCAAAGTAACTAAAAAAATATTTTTTTTTCCAAAGTAACTAAAAAAATATTTTTTTTTCCAAAGTAACTAAAAAAATATTTTTTTTTCCAAAGTAACTAAAAAAATATTTTTTTTTCCAAAGTAACTAAAAAAATATTTTTTTTTCCAAAGTAACTAAAAAAATATTTTTTTTTCCAAAGTAACTAAAAAAATTTTTTTTTTTCCAAAGTAACTAAAAAAATATTTTTTTTTCCAAAGTAACTAAAAAAATATATTTTTTTTCCAAAGTAACTAAAAAAAAAATTTTTTTTCCAAAGAAACTAAAATTTTTTTTTTTTTCCAAAGTAACTAAAAAAATATTTTTTTTCCCAAAGTAACTAAAAAAATATTTTTTTTTCCAAAGTAACTAAAAAATATTTTTTTTTCCAAAGTAACTAAAAAAATATTTTTTTTTCCAAAGTAACTAAAAAAATATTTTTTTTTCCAAAGTAACTAAAAAAATATTTTTTTTTCCAAAGTAACTAAAAAAATATTTTTTTTTCCAAAGTAACTAAAAAAATATTTTTTTTTCCAAAGTAACTAAAAAAATATTTTTTTTCCAAAGTAACTAAACAAATATGTTTTTTTTCCAAAGTAACTAAAAAAAATATTTTTTTTTCCAAAGTAACTAAAAAAAATTTTTTTTTCCAAAGTAACTAAAAAAATATTTTTTTTTCCAAAGTAACTAAAAAAATTATTTTTTTTCCAAAGTAACTAAAAAAATTTTTTTTTTTCCAAAGTAACTAAAAAAATATTTTTTTTTCCAAAGAAACTAAAAAAAAATTTTTTTTTCCAAAGTAACTAAAAATTTTTTTTTTTTTCCAAAGTAACTAAAAAAATATTTTTTTTTCCAAAGTAACTAAAAAAATATTTTGTTTTTCCAAAGAAACTAAAAAAATATTTTTTTTTCCAAAGTAACTAAAAAAAAATTTTTTTTTCCAAAGAAACTAAAAAAAATATTTTTTTTTCCAAAGTAACTAAAAAAATATTTTTTTTTCCAAAGTAACTAAAAAAATATTTTTTTTTCCAAAGTAACTAAAAAAATATTTTTTTTTCCAAAGTAACTAAAAAAATATTTTTTTTTTCCAAAGTAACTAAAAAAAAATTTTTTTTTCCAAAGAAACTAAAATTTTTTTTTTTTTTCCAAAGTAACTAAAAAAATATTTTTTTTCCCAAAGTAACTAAAAAAATATTTTTTTTTCCAAAGTAACTAAAAAATATTTTTTTTTCCAAAGTAACTAAAAAAATATTTTTTTTTCCAAAGTAACTAAAAAAATATTTTTTTTTCCAAAGTAACTAAAAAAATATTTTTTTTTCCAAAGTAACTAAAAAAATATTTTTTTTTCCAAAGTAACTAAAAAAATATTTTTTTTTCCAAAGTAACTAAAAAAATATTTTTTTTCCAAAGTAACTAAACAAATATGTTTTTTTTCCAAAGTAACTAAAAAAAATATTTTTTTTTCCAAAGTAACTAAAAAAAATTTTTTTTTCCAAAGTAACTAAAAAAATATTTTTTTTTCCAAAGTAACTAAAAAAATTATTTTTTTTCCAAAGTAACTAAAAAAATATTTTTTTTTCCAAAGTAACTAAAAAAATATTTTTTTTTCCAAAGAAACTAAAAAAAAAAATTTTTTTCCAAAGTAACTAAAAAAATTTTTTTTTTTCCAAAGTAACTAAAAAAATATTTTTTTTTCCAAAGTAACTAAAAAAATATTTTGTTTTTCCAAAGAAACTAAAAAAATATTTTTTTTTCCAAAGTAACTAAAAAAAAATTTTTTTTTCCAAAGAAACTAAAAAATATATTTTTTTTTCCAAAGTAACTAAAAAAATATTTTTTTTTCCAAAGTAACTAAAAAAATATTTTTTTTTCCAAAGTAACTAAAAAAATATTTTTTTTTCCAAAGTAACTAAAAAAATATTTTTTTTTCCAAAGTAACTAAAAAAATATTTTTTTTTCCAAAGAAACTAAAAAAATATTTTTTTTTCCAAAGTAACTAAAAAAATATTTTTTTTTCCAAAGTAACTAAAAAAATATTTTTTTTCCAAGTAACTAAAAAAATATTTTTTTTCCAAAGTAACTAAAAAAAATTTTTTTTTTCCAAAGAAACTAAAAATTTTTTTTTTTTTCCAAAGTAACTAAAAAAATTTTTTTTTTTCCAAAGTAACTAAAAAAATATTTTTTTTTCCAAAGTAACTAAAAAAATATTTTTTTTTCCAAAGTAACTAAAAAAATATTTTTTTTCCAAAGTAACTAAAAAAATATTTTTTTTCCAAAGTAACTAAAAAAATATTTTTTTTCCAAAGTAACTAAAAAAATATTTTTTTTTCCAAAGTAACTAAAAAAATATTTTTTTTTCCAAAATAACTAAAAAAATATTTTTTTTTCCAAAGTAACTAAAAAAATATTTTTTTTTCCAAAGTAACTAAAAAAATATTTTTTTTTCCAAAATAACTAAAAAAATATTTTTTTTTCCAAAGTAACTAAAAAAATATTTTTTTTTCCAAAGTAACTAAAAAAATATTTTTTTTTCCAAAGAAACTAAAAAAATATTTTTTTTTCCAAAGTAACTAAAAAAAAATTTTTTTTCCAAAGTAACTAAAAAAATATTTTTTTTTCCAAAGTAACTAAAAAAATATTTTTTTTTCCAAAGTAACTAAAAAAATATTTTTTTTTTCCAAAGTAACTAAAAAAAATTTTTTTTTTCCAAAGAAACTAAAAAAATATTTTTTTTTCCAAAGTAACTAAAAAAATATTTTTTTTCCCAAAGTAACTAAAAAAATATTTTTTTTTCCAAAGTAACTAAAAAATATTTTTTTTTCCAAAGTAACTAAAAAAATATTTTTTTTTCCAAAGTAACTAAAAAAATATTTTTTTTTCCAAAGTAACTAAAAAAATATTTTTTTTTCCAAAGTAACTAAAAAAATATTTTTTTTCCCAAAGTAACTAAAAAAAATTTTTTTTTTCCAAAGTAACTAAAAAAATATTTTTTTTTCCAAAGTAACTAAAAAATTATTTTTTTTTCCAAAGTAACTAAAAAATATTTTTTTTTTCCAAAGTAACTAAAAAAATATATTTTTTTCCAAAGTAACTAAAAAAATATTTTTTTTTCCAAAGAAACTAAAAAAATAATTTTTTTTCCAAAGTAACTAAAAAAATATTTTTTTTTCCAAAGTAACTAAAAAAATATTTTTTTTTCCAAAGTAACTAAAAAAATATTTTTTTTCCCAAAGTAACTAAAAAAATATTTTTTTTTCCAAAGTAACTAAAAAAATATTTTTTTTTCCAAAGTAACTAAAAAAATATATTTTTTTCCAAAGTAACTAAAAAAATATTTTTTTTCCCAAAGTAACTAAAAAAATATTTTTTTTTCCAAAGTAACTAAAAAAATATTTTTTTTTCCAAAGTAACTAAAAAAATATTTTTTTTTCCAAAGTAACTAAAAAAATATTTTTTTTTCCAAAGTAACTAAAAAAATATTTTTTTTTCCAAAGTAACTAAAAAAATATTTTTTTTTCCAAAGTAACTAAAAAAATATTTTTTTTCCAAAGTAACTAAAAAAATATTTTTTTTTCCAAAGTAACTAAAAAAATATTTTTTTTTCCAAAGTAACTAAAAAAATATTTTGTTTTCCAAAGTAACTAAAAAATTATTTTTTTCCCAAAGTAACTAAAAAAATATTTTTTTTTCCAAAGTAACTAAAAAAATATTTTTTTTTCCAAAGTAACTAAAAAAATATTTTTTTTTCCAAAGTAACTAAAAAAATATTTTTTTTTCCAAAGTAACTAAAAAAATATTTTTTTTTCCAAAGTAACTAAAAAAATATTTTTTTTTCCAAAGTAACTAAAAAAATATTTTTTTTTCCAAAGTAATTAAAATTTTTTTTTTTTTTCCAAAGTAACTAAAAAAATATTTTTTTTTCCAAAGTAACTAAAAAAATATTTTTTTTTCCAAAGAAACTAAAAAAATATTTTTTTTCCCAAAGTAACTAAAAAAATATTTTTTTTTCCAAAGTAACTAAAAAAATATTTTTTTTTCCAAAGTAACTAAAAAAATATTTTTTTTTTCCAAAGTAACTAAAAAAATATTTTTTTTCCAAAGTAACTAAAAAATTATTTTTTTTCCCAAAGTAACTAAAAAAATATTTTTTTTTCCAAAGTAACTAAAAAAATATTTTTTTTTCCAAAGTAACTAAAAAAATATTTTTTTTTCCAAAGTAACTAAAAAAATATTTTTTTTTCCAAAGTAACTAAAAAAATATTTTTTTTTCCAAAGTAACTAAAAAAATTTTTTTTTTTCCAAAGTAACTAAAAAAAATTTTTTTTTTCCAAAGTAACTAAAAAAATATTTTTTTTTCCAAAGTAACTAAAAAAATATTTTTTTTTCCAAAGTAACTAAAAAAATATTTTTTTTTTCCAAAGTAACTAAAAAAAAATTTTTTTTTCCAAAGAAACTAAAAAATTTTTTTTTTTTCCAAAGTAACTAAAAAAATATTTTTTTTCCCAAAGTAACTAAAAAAATATTTTTTTTTCCAAAGTAACTAAAAAATATTTTTTTTTCCAAAGTAACTAAAAAAATATTTTTTTTTCCAAAGTAACTAAAAAAATATTTTTTTTTCCAAAGTAACTAAAAAAATATTTTTTTTTCCAAAGTAACTAAAAAAATATTTTTTTTTCCAAAGTAACTAAAAAAATATTTTTTTTTCCAAAGTAACTAAAAAAATATTTTTTTTCCAAAGTAACTAAACAAATATGTTTTTTTTCCAAAGTAACTAAAAAAAATATTTTTTTTTCCAAAGTAACTAAAAAAAATTTTTTTTTCCAAAGTAACTAAAAAAATATTTTTTTTTCCAAAGTAACTAAAAAAATTATTTTTTTTCCAAAGTAACTAAAAAAATATTTTGTTTTCCAAAGTAACTAAAAAAATATTTTTTTTTCCAAAGAAACTAAAAAAAATTTTTTTTTTCCAAAGTAACTAAAAAAATTTTTTTTTTTCCAAAGTAACTAAAAAAATATTTTTTTTTCCAAAGTAACTAAAAAAATATTTTGTTTTTCCAAAGAAACTAAAAAAATATTTTTTTTTCCAAAGTAACTAAAAAAAAATTTTTTTTTCCAAAGAAACTAAAAAAAATATTTTTTTTTCCAAAGTAACTAAAAAAATATTTTTTTTTCCAAAGTAACTAAAAAAATATTTTTTTTTCCAAAGTAACTAAAAAAATATTTTTTTTTCCAAAGTAACTAAAAAAATATTTTTTTTTCCAAAGTAACTAAAAAAATTTTTTTTTTTCCAAAGTAACTAAAAAAATATTTTTTTTTCCAAAGTAACTAAAAAAATATTTTTTTTTCCAAAGTAACTAAAAAAATATTTTTTTTTCCAAAGTAACTAAAAAAATATTTTTTTTTCCAAAGAAACTAAAAAAATATTTTTTTTTCCAAAGTAACTAAAAAAATATTTTTTTTTCCAAAGTAACTAAAAAAATATTTTTTTTCCAAGTAACTAAAAAAATATTTTTTTTTCCAAAGTAACTAAAAAAAAATTTTTTTTTCCAAAGAAACTAAAAAATTTTTTTTTTTTCCAAAGTAACTAAAAAAATATTTTTTTTTCCAAAGTAACTAAAAAAATATTTTTTTTTCCAAAGTAACTAAAAAAATATTTTTTTTTCCAAAGTAACTAAAAAAATATTTTTTTTCCAAAGTAACTAAAAAAATATTTTTTTTCCAAAGTAACTAAAAAAATATTTTTTTTTCCAAAGTAACTAAAAAAATATTTTTTTTTCCAAAGTAACTAAAAAAATATTTTTTTTTCCAAAATAACTAAAAAAATATTTTTTTTTCCAAAGTAACTAAAAAAATATTTTTTTTTCCAAAGTAACTAAAAAAATATTTTTTTTTCCAAAGTAACTAAAAAAATATTTTTTTTTCCAAAGTAACTAAAAAAATATTTTTTTTTCCAAAGTAACTAAAAAAATATTTTTTTTTCCAAAGAAACTAAAAAAATATTTTTTTTTCCAAAGTAACTAAAAAAAATTTTTTTTTCCAAAGTAACTAAAAAAATATTTTTTTTTCCAAAGTAACTAAAAAAATATTTTTTTTTCCAAAGTAACTAAAAAAATATTTTTTTTTCCAAAGTAACTAAAAAAATATTTTTTTTTTCCAAAGTAACTAAAAAAAAATTTTTTTTTCCAAAGAAACTAAAAAAATATTTTTTTTTCCAAAGTAACTAAAAAAATATTTTTTTTCCCAAAGTAACTAAAAAAATATTTTTTTTTCCAAAGTAACTAAAAAATATTTTTTTTTCCAAAGTAACTAAAAAAATATTTTTTTTTCCAAAGTAACTAAAAAAATATTTTTTTTTCCAAAGTAACTAAAAAAATATTTTTTTTTCCAAAGTAACTAAAAAAATATTTTTTTTCCCAAAGTAACTAAAAAAATATTTTTTTTTCCAAAGTAACTAAAAAAATATTTTTTTTTCCAAAGTAACTAAAAAAATATTTTTTTTTCCAAAGTAACTAAAAAATATATTTTTTTTTCCAAAGTAACTAAAAAAATATATTTTTTTCCAAAGTAACTAAAAAAATATTTTTTTTTCCAAAGAAACTAAAAAAATAATTTTTTTTCCAAAGTAACTAAAAAAATATTTTTTTTTCCAAAGTAACTAAAAAAATATTTTTTTTTCCAAAGTAACTAAAAAAATATTTTTTTTCCCAAAGTAACTAAAAAAATATTTTTTTTTCCAAAGTAACTAAAAAAATATTTTTTTTTCCAAAGTAACTAAAAAAATATTTTTTTTTCCAAAGTAACTAAAAAAATATTTTTTTTCCCAAAGTAACTAAAAAAATATTTTTTTTTCCAAAGTAACTAAAAAAATATTTTTTTTTCCAAAGTAACTAAAAAAATATTTTTTTTTCCAAAGTAACTAAAAAAATATTTTTTTTTCCAAAGTAACTAAAAAAATATTTTTTTTTCCAAAGTAACTAAAAAAATATTTTTTTTTCCAAAGTAACTAAAAAAATATTTTTTTTCCAAAGTAACTAAAAAAATATTTTTTTTTCCAAAGTAACTAAAAAAATATTTTTTTTTCCAAAGTAACTAAAAAAATATTTTGTTTTCCAAAGTAACTAAAAAATTATTTTTTTCCCAAAGTAACTAAAAAAATATTTTTTTTTCCAAAGTAACTAAAAAAATATTTTTTTTTCCAAAGTAACTAAAAAAATATTTTTTTTTCCAAAGTAACTAAAAAAATATTTTTTTTTCCAAAGTAACTAAAAAAATATTTTTTTTTCCAAAGTAACTAAAAAAATATTTTTTTTTCCAAAGTAACTAAAAAAATATTTTTTTTTCCAAAGTAATTAAAAATTTTTTTTTTTTTCCAAAGTAACTAAAAAAATATTTTTTTTTCCAAAGTAACTAAAAAAATATTTTTTTTTCCAAAGTAACTAAAAAAATATTTTTTTTTCCAAAGAAACTAAAAAAAAAATTTTTTTTCCAAAGTAACTAAAAAATATATATTTTTTTCCAAAGTAACTAAAAAAATATTTTTTTTTCCAAAGTAACTAAAAAAATATTTTTTTTCCAAAGTAACTAAAAAAATATTTTTTTTTCCAAAGTAACTAAAAAAATATTTTTTTTTCCAAAGTAACTAAAAAAATATTTTTTTTTCCAAAGTAACTAAAAAAATATTTTTTTTTCCAAAGAACCTAAAAAAATATTTTTTTTTCCAAAGTAACTAAAAAAATATTTTTTTTCCCAAAGTAACTAAAAAAATATTTTTTTTCCCAAAGAAACTAAAAAAATATTTTTTTTCCAAAGTAACTAAAAAAATTTTTTTTTTCCAAAGAAACTAAAAAAATATTTTTTTTCCCAAAGTAACTAAAAAAATATTTTTTTTTCCAAAGTAACTAAAAAAATATTTTTTTTTCCAAAGTAACTAAAAAAATATTTTTTTTTTCCAAAGTAACTAAAAAAATATTTTTTTTCCAAAGTAACTAAAAAAATATTTTTTTTCCAAAGTAACTAAAAAATATTTTTTTTTCCAAAGTAACTAAAAAAATATTTTTTTTCCAAAGTAACTAAAAAAATATTTTTTTTTCCAAAATAACTAAAAAAATATTTTTTTTTCCAATGTAACTAAAAAAATATTTTTTTTCCAAAGTAACTAAAAAAATATTTTTTTTTCCAAAGTAACTAAAAAAATATTTTTTTTTCCAAAGTAACTAAAAAAATATTTTGTTTTCCAAAGTAACTAAAAAATTATTTTTTTCCCAAAGTAACTAAAAAAATATTTTTTTTTCCAAAGTAACTAAAAAAATATTTTTTTTCCCAAAGTAACTAAAAAAATATTTTTTTTTCCAAAGTAACTAAAAAAATATTTTTTTTTCCAAAGTAACTAAAAAAATATTTTTTTTTCCAAAGTAACTAAAAAAATATTTTTTTTTCCAAAGTAACTAAAAAAATATTTTTTTTTCCAAAGTAACTAAAAAAATATTTTTTTTCCCAAAGTAACTAAAAAAATATTTTTTTTCCAAAGTAACTAAAAAAATATTTTTTTTTCCAAAGTAATTAAAAAAAAATTTTTTTTCCAAAGTAACTAAAAAAATATTTTTTTTTCCAAAGTAACTAAAAAAATATTTTTTTTTCCAAAATAACTAAAAAAATATTTTTTTTTCCAAAGTAACTAAAAAAATATTTTTTTTCCAAAGTAACTAAACAAATATGTTTTTTTTCCAAAGTAACTAAAAAAAAAATTTTTTTTCCAAAGAAACTAAAAAAAAATTTTTTTTTCCAAAGTAACTAAAAAATATATATTTTTTTCCAAAGTAACTAAAAAAATATTTTTTTTTCCAAAGTAACTAAAAAAATATTTTTTTTCCAAAGTAACTAAAAAAATATTTTTTTTTCCAAAGTAACTAAAAAAATATTTTTTTTTCCAAAGTAACTAAAAAAATATTTTTTTTTCCAAAGTAACTAAAAAATTATTTTTTTTCCCAAAGTAACTAAAAAAATATTTTTTTTTCCAAAGTAACTAAAAAAATATTTTTTTTTCCAAAGTAACTAAAAAAATATTTTTTTTCCAAAGTAACTAAAAAAATATTTTTTTTTCCAAAGAACCTAAAAAAATATTTTTTTTTCCAAAGTAACTAAAAAAATATTTTTTTTCCCAAAGTAACTAAAAAAATATTTTTTTTCCCAAAGAAACTAAAAAAATATTTTTTTTCCAAAGTAACTAAAAAAAATTTTTTTTTCCAAAGAAACTAAAAAAATATTTTTTTTCCCAAAGTAACTAAAAAAATATTTTTTTTTCCAAAGTAACTAAAAAAATATTTTTTTTTCCAAAGTAACTAAAAAAATATTTTTTTTTTCCAAAGTAACTAAAAAAATATATTTTTTCCAAAGTAACTAAAAAAATATTTTTTTTCCAAAGTAACTAAAAAATATTTTTTTTTCCAAAGTAACTAAAAAAATATTTTTTTTCCAAAGTAACTAAAAAAATATATTTTTTTCCAAAATAACTAAAAAAATATTTTTTTTTCCAATGTAACTAAAAAAATATTTTTTTTCCAAAGTAACTAAAAAAATATTTTTTTTTCCAAAGTAACTAAAAAAATATTTTTTTTTCCAAAGTAACTAAAAAAATATTTTGTTTTCCAAAGTAACTAAAAAAATATTTTTTTCCCAAAGTAACTAAAAAAATATTTTTTTTTCCAAAGTAACTAAAAAAATATTTTTTTTCCCAAAGTAACTAAAAAAATATTTTTTTTTCCAAAGTAACTAAAAAAATATTTTTTTTTCCAAAGTAACTAAAAAAATATTTTTTTTCCAAACTAACTAAAAAAATATTTTTTTTTCCAAAGTAACTAAAAAAATATTTTTTTTTCCAAAGTAACTAAAAAAATATTTTTTTTCCCAAAGTAACTAAAAAAATATTTTTTTTTCCAAAGTAACTAAAAAAATATTTTTTTTTCCAAAGTAATTAAAAAAAAAATTTTTTTCCAAAGTAACTAAAAAAATATTTTTTTTTCCAAAGTAACTAAAAAAATATTTTTTTTTCCAAAGTAACTAAAAAAATATTTTTTTTTCCAAAGAAACTAAAAAAATATTTTTTTTTCCAAAGTAACTAAAAAATATATATTTTTTTCCAAAGTAACTAAAAAAATATTTTTTTTTCCAAAGTAACTAAAAAAATATTTTTTTTCCAAAGTAACTAAAAAAATATTTTTTTTCCAAAGTAACTAAAAAAATATTTTTTTTTCCAAAGTAACTAAAAAAATATTTTTTTTTCCAAAGTAACTAAAAAATTATTTTTTTTCCCAAAGTAACTAAAAAAATATTTTTTTTTCCAAAGTAACTAAAAAAATATTTTTTTTTCCAAAGTAACTAAAAAAATATTTATTTTTCCAAAGTAACTAAAAAAATATTTATTTTTCCAAAGTAACTAAAAACATATTTTTTTTCCAAAGTAACTAAAAAAATATTTTTTTTTCCAAAGTAACTAAAAAAATATTTTTTTTCCAAAGTAACTAAAAAAATATTTTTTTTCCAAAGTAACTAAAAAAATATTTTTTTTTCCAAAGTAACTAAAAAAATATTTTTTTTTCCAAAATAACTAAAAAAATATTTTTTTTTCCAAAGTAACTAAAAAAATATTTTTTTTCCAAAGTAACTAAACAAATATGTTTTTTTTCCAAAGTAACTAAAAAATATATTTTTTTTTCCAAAGTAACTAAAAAAAATTTTTTTTTCCAAAGTAACTAAAAAAATATTTTTTTTTCCAAAGTAACTAAAAAAAATATTTTTTTTCCAAAGTAACTAAAAAAATATTTTTTTTTCCAAAGTAACTAAAAAAATATTTTTTTTTCCAAAGAAACTAAAAAAATATTTTTTTTTCCAAAGTAACTAAAAAAAATTTTTTTTTTCCAAAGTAACTAAAAAAATATTTTTCTTTCCAAAGTAACTAAAAAAATATTTTGTTTTTCCAAAGAAACTAAAAAAATATTTTTTTTTCCAAAGTAACTAAAAAAAAAAAAATTTTTCCAAAGAAACTAAAAAAAAATTTTTTTTTCCAAAGTAACTAAAAAAATATTTTTTTTTCCAAAGTAACTAAAAAAATATTTTTTTTTCCAAAGTAACTAAAAAAATATTTTTTTTTCCAAAGTAACTAAAAAAATATTTTTTTTTCCAAAGTAACTAAAAAAAATTTTTTTTTTCCAAAGTAACTAAAAAAATATTTTTTTTTCCAAAGTAACTAAAAAAATATTTTTTTTTCCAAAGTAACTAAAAAAATATTTTTTTTTCCAAAGTAACTAAAAAAATATTTTTTTTTCCAAAGAAACTAAAAAAATATTTTTTTTTCCAAAGTAACTAAAAAAATATTTTTTTTTCCAAAGTAACTAAAAAAATATTTTTTTTCCAAGTAACTAAAAAAATATTTTTTTTCCCAAAGAAACTAAAAAAATATTTTTTTTTCCAAAGTAACTAAAAAAAAATTTTTTTTTCCAAAGAAACTAAAAAAATATTTTTTTTTCCAAAGTAACTAAAAAAATATTTTTTTTTCCAAAGTAACTAAAAAAATATTTTTTTTTCCAAAGTAACTAAAAAAATATTTTTTTTTCCAAAGTAACTAAAAAAATATTTTTTTTCCAAAGTAACTAAAAAAATATTTTTTTTCCAAAGTAACTAAAAAAATATTTTTTTTTCCAAAGTAACTAAAAAAATATTTTTTTTTCCAAAGTAACTAAAAAAATATTTTTTTTTCCAAAATAACTAAAAAAATATTTTTTTTTCCAAAGTAACTAAAAAAAATATTTTTTTTCCAAAGTAACTAAAAAAATATTTTTTTTTCCAAAGTAACTAAAAAAATATTTTTTTTTCCAAAGTAACTAAAAAAATATTTTTTTTTCCAAAGTAACTAAAAAATTATTTTTTTTCCCAAAGTAACTAAAAAAATATTTTTTTTTCCAAAGTAACTAAAAAAATATTTTTTTTTCCAAAGTAACTAAAAAAATATTTTTTTTTCCAAAGTAAATAAAAAAATATTTTTTTTCCAAAGTAACTAAAAAAATATTTTTTTTTCCAAAGTAACTAAAAAAATATTTTTTTTTCCAAAGTAACTAAAAAAATATTTTTTTTCCCAAAGTAATTAAAAAAATATTTTTTTTTCCAAAGTAACTAAAAAAATATTTTTTTTTCCAAAGTAACTAAAAAAATATTTTTTTTTCCAAAGTAACTAAAAAAATATTTTTTTTTCCAAAGAAACTAAAAAAATATTTTTTTTTCCAAAGTAACTAAAAAATATTTTTTTTTTCCAAAGTAACTAAAAAAATATATTTTTTTCCAAAGTAACTAAAAAAATATTTTTTTTCCAAAGTAACTAAAAAAATATTTTTTTTTCCAAAGTAACTAAAAAATTATTTTTTTTCCCAAAGTAACTAAAAAAATATTTTTTTTTCCAAAGTAACTAAAAAAATATTTTTTTTTCCAAAGTAACTAAAAAAATATTTTTTTTTCCAAAGTAACTAAAAAAATATTTTTTTTTCCAAAGTAACTAAAAAATTTTTTTTTTTTCCAAAGTAACTAAAAAAATATTTTTTTTTCCAAAGTAACTAAAAAAATATTTTTTTTTCCAAAGTAACTAAAAAAATATTTTTTTTTCCAAAGTAACTAAAAAAATATTTTTTTTTCCAAAGTAACTAAAAAAATATATTTTTTTCCAAAGAAACTAAAAAAATATTTTTTTTTCCAAAGTAACTAAAAAAATTTTTTTTTCCAAAGTAACTAAAAAAAAATTTTTTTTTCCAAAGTAACTAAAAAAATATTTTTTTTTCCAAAGTAACTAAAAAAATATTTTTTTTTTCCAAAGTAACTAAAAAAAATTTTTTTTTTCCAAAGAAACTAAAAATTTTTTTTTTTTTCCAAAGTAACTAAAAAAATATTTTTTTTCCCAAAGTAACTAAAAAAATATTTTTTTTTCCAAAGTAACTAAAAAATATTTTTTTTTCCAAAGTAACTAAAAAAATATTTTTTTTTCCAAAGTAACTAAAAAAATATTTTTTTTTCCAAAGTAACTAAAAAAATATTTTTTTTTCCAAAGTAACTAAAAAAATATTTTTTTTTCCAAAGTAACTAAAAAAATATTTTTTTTTCCAAAGTAACTAAAAAAATATTTTTTTTCCAAAGTAACTAAACAAATATGTTTTTTTTCCAAAGTAACTAAAAAAAATATTTTTTTTTCCAAAGTAACTAAAAAAATATTTTTTTTTCCAAAGTAACTAAAAAAATATTTTTTTTTCCAAAGTAACTAAAAAAATTATTTTTTTTCCAAAGTAACTAAAAAAATATTTTTTTTTCCAAAGTAACTAAAAAAATATTTTTTTTTCCAAAGAAACTAAAAAAAAATTTTTTTTTCCAAAGTAACTAAAAAAATTTTTTTTTTCCAAAGTAACTAAAAAAATATTTTTTTTTCCAAAGTAACTAAAAAAATATTTTGTTTTTCCAAAGAAACTAAAAAAATATTTTTTTTTCCAAAGTAACTAAAAAAAAATTTTTTTTTCCAAAGAAACTAAAAAAAATATTTTTTTTTCCAAAGTAACTAAAAAAATATTTTTTTTTCCAAAGTAACTAAAAAAATATTTTTTTTTCCAAAGTAACTAAAAAAATATTTTTTTTTCCAAAGTAACTAAAAAAATATTTTTTTTTCCAAAGTAACTAAAAAAAATTTTTTTTTCCAAAGTAACTAAAAAAAATTTTTTTTTTCCAAAGTAACTAAAAAAATATTTTTTTTTCCAAAGTAACTAAAAAAATATTTTTTTTTCCAAAGTAACTAAAAAAATATTTTTTTTTCCAAAGTAACTAAAAAAATATTTTTTTTCCCAAAGAAACTAAAAAAATATTTTTTTTTCCAAAGTAACTAAAAAAATATTTTTTTTTCCAAAGTAACTAAAAAAATATTTTTTTTCCAAGTAACTAAAAAAATATTTTTTTTCCCAAAGAAACTAAAAAAATATTTTTTTTTCCAAAGTAACTAAAAAAAAATTTTTTTTTCCAAAGAAACTAAAAAAATATTTTTTTTTCCAAAGTAACTAAAAAAATATTTTTTTTCCCAAAGTAACTAAAAAAATATTTTTTTTTCCAAAGTAACTAAAAAAATATTTTTTTTTCCAAAGTAACTAAAAAAATATTTTTTTTTCCAAAGAAACTAAAAAAAAAATTTTTTTCCAAAGTAACTAAAAAAAATTTTTTTTTCCAAAGTAACTAAAAAAATATTTTTTTTTCCAAAGTAACTAAAAAAAATTTTTTTTTCCAAAGTAACTAAAAAAAATTTTTTTTTTCCAAAGTAACTAAAAAAATATTTTTTTTTCCAAAGTAACTAAAAAAATATTTTTTTTTCCAAAGTAACTAAAAAAATATTTTTTTTTCCAAAGTAACTAAAAAAATATTTTTTTTCCCAAAGAAACTAAAAAAATATTTTTTTTTCCAAAGTAACTAAAAAAATATTTTTTTTTCCAAAGTAACTAAAAAAATATTTTTTTTCCAAGTAACTAAAAAAATATTTTTTTTCCCAAAGAAACTAAAAAAATATTTTTTTTTCCAAAGTAACTAAAAAAAAATTTTTTTTTCCAAAGAAACTAAAAAAATATTTTTTTTTCCAAAGTAACTAAAAAAATATTTTTTTTCCCAAAGTAACTAAAAAAATATTTTTTTTTCCAAAGTAACTAAAAAAATATTTTTTTTTCCAAAGTAACTAAAAAAATATTTTTTTTTCCAAAGAAACTAAAAAAAAAATTTTTTTCCAAAGTAACTAAAAAAAATTTTTTTTTCCAAAGTAACTAAAAAAATATTTTTTTTTCCAAAGTAACTAAAAAAATATTTTTTTTTCCAAAGTAACTAAAAAAATATTTTTTTTTTCCAAAGTAACTAAAAAAAATTTTTTTTTTCCAAAGAAACTAAAAAAATATTTTTTTTTCCAAAGTAACTAAAAAAATATTTTTTTTCCCAAAGTAACTAAAAAAATATTTTTTTTTCCAAAGTAACTAAAAAATATTTTTTTTTCCAAAGTAACTAAAAAAATATTTTTTTTTCCAAAGTAACTAAAAAAATATTTTTTTTTCCAAAGTAACTAAAAAAATATTTTTTTTTCCAAAGTAACTAAAAAAATATTTTTTTTCCCAAAGTAACTAAAAAAATATTTTTTTTTCCAAAGTAACTAAAAAAATATTTTTTTTTCCAAAGTAACTAAAAAAATATTTTTTTTTCCAAAGTAACTAAAAAATATATATTTTTTTCCAAAGTAACTAAAAAAATATTTTTTTTTCCAAAGTAACTAAAAAAATATTTTTTTTTCCAAAGAAACTAAAAAAATAATTTTTTTTCCAAAGTAACTCAAAAAATATTTTTTTTTCCAAAGTAACTAAAAAAATATTTTTTTTTCCAAAGTAACTAAAAAAATATTTTTTTTCCCAAAGTAACTAAAAAAATATTTTTTTTTCCAAAGTAACTAAAAAAATATTTTTTTTTCCAAAGTAACTAAAAAAATATTTTTTTTTCCAAAGTAACTAAAAAAATATTTTTTTTCCCAAAGTAACTAAAAAAATATTTTTTTTTCCAAAGTTACTAAAAAAATATTTTTTTTTCCAAAGTAACTAAAAAAATATTTTTTTTTCCAAAGTAACTAAAAAAATATTTTTTTTTCCAAAGTAACTAAAAAAATATTTTTTTTTCCAAAGTAACTAAAAAAATATTTTTTTTTCCAAAGTAACTAAAAAAATATTTTTTTTTCCAAAGTAACTAAAAAAATATTTTTTTTCCCAAAGTAACTAAAAAAATATTTTTTTTTCCAAAGTAACTAAAAAAATATTTTTTTTTCCAAAGTAACTAAAAAATATATTTTTTTTTCCAAAGTAACTAAAAAAATATTTTTTTTTCCAAAGTAACTAAAAAAATATTTTTTTTTCCAAAGAAACTAAAAAAATAATTTTTTTTCCAAAGTAACTCAAAAAATATTTTTTTTTCCAAAGTAACTAAAAAAATATTTTTTTTTCCAAAGTAACTAAAAAAATATTTTTTTTCCCAAAGTAACTAAAAAAATATTTTTTTTTCCAAAGTAACTAAAAAAATATTTTTTTTTCCAAAGTAACTAAAAAAATATTTTTTTTTCCAAAGTAACTAAAAAAATATTTTTTTTCCCAAAGTAACTAAAAAAATATTTTTTTTTCCAAAGTTACTAAAAAAATATTTTTTTTTCCAAAGTTACTAAAAAAATATTTTTTTTTCCAAAGTAACTAAAAAAATATTTTTTTTTCCAAAGTAACTAAAAAAATATTTTTTTTTCCAAAGTAACTAAAAAAATATTTTTTTTTCCAAAGTAACTAAAAAAATATTTTTTTTTCCAAAGTAACTAAAAAAATATTTTTTTTTCCAAAGTAACTAAAAAAATATTTTTTTTCCCAAAGTAACTAAAAAAATATTTTTTTTTCCAAAGTAACTAAAAAAATATTTTTTTTTCCAAAGTAACTAAAAAATATATTTTTTTTTCCAAAGTAACTAAAAAAATATTTTTTTTTCCAAAGTAACTAAAAAAATATTTTTTTTTCCAAAGAAACTAAAAAAATAATTTTTTTTCCAAAGTAACTCAAAAAATATTTTTTTTTCCAAAGTAACTAAAAAAATATTTTTTTTTCCAAAGTAACTAAAAAAATATTTTTTTTCCCAAAGTAACTAAAAAAATATTTTTTTTTCCAAAGTAACTAAAAAAATATTTTTTTTTCCAAAGTAACTAAAAAAATATTTTTTTTTCCAAAGTAACTAAAAAAATATTTTTTTTCCCAAAGTAACTAAAAAAATATTTTTTTTTCCAAAGTTACTAAAAAAATATTTTTTTTTCCAAAGTAACTAAAAAAATATTTTTTTTTCCAAAGTAACTAAAAAAATATTTTTTTTTCCAAAGTAACTAAAAAAATATTTTTTTTTCCAAAGTAACTAAAAAAATATTTTTTTTTCCAAAGTAACTAAAAAAATATTTTTTTTCCAAAGTAACTAAAAAAATATTTTTTTTTCCAAAGTAACTAAAAAAATATTTTTTTTTCCAAAGTAACTAAAAAAATATTTTTTTTTCCAAAGTAACTAAAAAAATATTTTTTTTTCCAAAGTAACTAAAAAAATATTTTTTTTTCCAAAGTAACTAAAAAAATATTTTTTTTTCCAAAGAAACTAAAAAAATATTTTTTTTTCCAAAGTAACTAAAAAATATTTTTTTTTCCAAAGTAACTAAAAAAATATTTTTTTTTCCAAAGTAACTAAAAAAATATTTTTTTTTTCCAAAGTAACTAAAGAAATATTTTTTTTTCCAAAGTAACTAAAAAAATATTTTTTTTTCCAAAGTAACTAAAAAAATATTTTTTTTTCCAAAGTAACTAAAAATATATTTTTTTTCCAAAGTAACTAAAAAAATATGTTTTTTCCAAAGTAACTAAAAAAATATTTTTTTTTCCAAAGTAACTAAAAAAATATTTTTTTTTCCAAAGTAACTAAAAAAATATTTTTTTTTCCAAAATAACTAAAAAAATATTTTTTTTTCCAAAGTAACTAAAAAAATATTTTTTTTCCAAAGTAACTAAAAAAATATTTTTTTTTCCAAAGTAACTAAAAAAATATTTTGTTTTCCAAAGTAACTAAAAAAATATTTTTTTTTCCAAAGTAACTAAAAAAATATTTTTTTTTCCAAAGTAACTAAAAAAATATTTTTTTTTCCAAAGTAACTAAAAAAATATTTTTTTTCCCAAAGAAACTAAAAAAATATTTTTTTTTCCAAATTAACTAAAAAAAAAAAAAAATTTCCAAAGAAACTAAAAAAAATTTTTTTTTTCCAAAGTAACTAAAAAAATATTTATTTTTCCAAAGTAACTAAAAAAATATTTATTTTTCCAAAGTAACTAAAAAAATATTTTTTTTTCCAAAGTAACTAAAAAAATATTTTTTTTCCAAAGTAACTAAAAAAATATTTTTTTTCCAAAGTAACTAAAAAAATATTTTTTTTTCCAAAATAACTAAAAAAATATTTTTTTTTCCAAAGTAACTAAAAAAATATTTTTTTTCCAAAGTAACTAAAAAAATATTTTTTTTCCCAAAGTAACTAAAAAAATATTTTTTTTCCCAAAGTAACTAAAAAAATATTGTTTTTTCCAAAGTAACTAAAAAAATATTTTTTTTCCAAAGAAACTAAAAAAATATTTTTTTTTCCAAAGTAACTAAAAAAAATTTTTTTTTTCCAAAGTAACTAAAAAAATATTTTTTTTTCCAAAGTAACTAAAAAAATATTTTTTTTTCCAAAGAAACTAAAAAATATATTTTTTTTTCCAAAGTAACTAAAAAAAAAAAAAATTTCCAAAGAAACTAAAAAAATATTTTTTTTTTCCAAAGTAACTAAAAAAATATTTTTTTCCCCAAAGTAACTAAAAAAATATTTTTTTTTCCAAAGTAACTAAAAAAATATTTTTTTTTCCAAAGTAACTAAAAAAATATTTTTTTTTCCAAAGTAACTAAAAAAATATTTTTTTTTCCAAAGAAACTAAAAAAAAAATTTTTTTTCCAAAGTAACTAAAAAAATATTTTTTTTTCCAAAGTAACTAAAAAAATATTTTTTTTTCCAAAGTAACTAAAAAAATATTTTTTTTTCCAAAGTAACTAAAAAAATATTTTTTTTTCCAAAGTAACTAAAAAAATATTTTTTTTCCCAAAGTAACTAAAAAAATATTTTTTTTTCCAAAGTAACTAAAAAAATATTTTTTTTTCCAAAGAAACTAAAAAAATATTTTTTTTTCCAAAGTAACTAAAAAAATATTTTTTTTTCCAAAGTAACTAAAAAAATATTTTTTTTTTCCAAAGTAACTAAAAAAATATTTTTTTTTCCAAAGTAACTAAAAAAATATTTTTTTTCCCAAAGTAACTAAAAAAATATTTTTTTTTCCAAAGTAACTAAAAAATATTTTTTTTTCCAAAGTAACTAAAAAAATATTTTTTTTTCCAAAGTAACTAAAAAAATATTTTTTTTTCCAAAGTAACTAAAAAAATATTTTTTTTTCCAAAGTAACTAAAAAAATATTTTTTTTCCCAAAGTAACTAAAAAAATATTTTTTTTTCCAAAGTAACTAAAAAAATATTTTTTTTTCCAAAGTAACTAAAAAAATATTTTTTTTTCCAAAGTAACTAAAAAATATTTTTTTTTTTCCAAAGTAACTAAAAAAATATTTTTTTTTCCAAAGTAACTAAAAAAATATTTTTTTTTCCAAAGAAACTAAAAAAATAATTTTTTTTCCAAAGTAACTAAAAAAATATTTTTTTTTCCAAAGTAACTAAAAAAATATTTTTTTTTCCAAAGTAACTAAAAAAATATTTTTTTTCCCAAAGTAACTAAAAAAATATTTTTTTTTCCAAAGTAACTAAAAAAATATTTTTTTTTCCAAAGTAACTAAAAAAATATTTTTTTTTCCAAAGTAACTAAAAAAATATTTTTTTTCCCAAAGTAACTAAAAAAATATTTTTTTTTCCAAAGTAACTAAAAAAATATTTTTTTTTCCAAAGTAACTAAAAAAATATTTTTTTTTCCAAAGTAACTAAAAAAATATTTTTTTTTCCAAAGTAACTAAAAAAATATTTTTTTTTCCAAAGTAACTAAAAAAATATTTTTTTTTCCAAAGTAACTAAAAAAATATTTTTTTTCCAAAGTAACTAAAAAAATATTTTTTTTTCCAAAGTAACTAAAAAAATATTTTTTTTTCCAAAGTAACTAAAAAAATATTTTTTTTCCAAAGTAACTAAAAAAATATTTTTTTTTCCAAAGTAACTAAAAAAATATTTTTTTTTCCAAAGTAACTAAAAAAATATTTTTTTTTCCAAAGAAACTAAAAAAATATTTTTTTTTCCAAAGTAACTAAAAAAATATTTTTTTTTCCAAAGTAACTAAAGAAATATTTTTTTTTCCAAAGTAACTAAAAAAATATTTTTTTTTCCAAAGTAACTAAAAAAATATTTTTTTTTCCAAAGTAACTAAAAATATATTTTTTTTCCAAAGTAACTAAAAAAATATTTTTTTCCAAAGTAACTAAAAAAATATTTTTTTTTCCAAAGTAACTAAAAAAATATTTTTTTTTCCAAAGTAACTAAAAAAATATTTTTTTTTCCAAAATAACTAAAAAAATATTTTTTTTTCCAAAGTAACTAAAAAAATATTTTTTTTCCAAAGTAACTAAAAAAATATTTTTTTTTCCAAAGTAACTAAAAAAATATTTTGTTTTCCAAAGTAACTAAAAAAATATTTTTTTTTCCAAAGTAACTAAAAAAATATTTTTTTTTCCAAAGTAACTAAAAAAATATTTTTTTTTCCAAAGAAACTAAAAAAATATTTTTTTTTCCAAATTAACTAAAAAAAAAAAAAAATTTCCAAAGTAACTAAAAAAATATTTTTTTTTCCAAAGTAACTAAAAAAATATTTTTTTTCCCAAAGTAACTAAAAAAATATTTTTTTTTCCAAAGTAACTAAAAAAATATTTTTTTTCCAAAGAAACTAAAAAAATATTTTTTTTTCCAAAGTAACTAAAAAAAATTTTTTTTTCCAAAGTAACTAAAAAAATATTTTTTTTTCCAAAGTAACTAAAAAAATATTTTTTTTTCCAAAGAAACTAAAAAATATATTTTTTTTTCCAAAGTAACTAAAAAAAAAAAAAATTTTCCAAAGAAACTAAAAAAATATTTTTTTTTCCAAAGTAACTAAAAAAATATTTTTTTCCCCAAAGTAACTAAAAAAATATTTTTTTTTCCAAAGTAACTAAAAAAATATTTTTTTTTCCAAAGTAACTAAAAAAAAATTTTTTTTTCCAAAGTAACTAAAAAAATATTTTTTTTTCCAAAGAAACTAAAAAAAAATTTTTTTTTCCAAAGTAACTAAAAAAAAATTTTTTTTTCCAAAGTAACTAAAAAAAAAAATTTTTTTCCAAAGTAACTAAAAAAATATTTTTTTTTCCAAAGTAACTAAAAAAATATTTTTTTTTCCAAAGTAACTAAAAAAATATTTTTTTTCCCAAAGTAACTAAAAAAATATTTTTTTTTCCAAAGTAACTAAAAAAATATTTTTTTTTCCAAAGAAACTAAAAAAATATTTTTTTTTCCAAAGTAACTAAAAAAATATTTTTTTTTCCAAAGTAACTAAAAAAATATTTTTTTTTCCAAAGTAACTAAAAAAAATTTTTTTTCCCAAAGAAACTAAAAAAATATTTTTTTTTCCAAATTAACTAAAAAAAATTTTTTTTTTCCAAAGAAACTAAAAAAAATTTTTTTTTTCCAAAGTAACTAAAAAAATATTTATTTTTTCCAAAGTAACTAAAAAAATATTTATTTTTCCAAAGTAACTAAAAAAATATTTTTTTTTCCAAAGTAACTAAAAAAATATTTTTTTTCCAAAGTAACTAAAAAAATATTTTTTTTCCAAAGTAACTAAAAAAATATTTTTTTTTCCAAAATAACTAAAAAAATATTTTTTTTTCCAAAGTAACTAAAAAAATATTTTTTTTCCAAAGTAACTAAAAAAATATTTTTTTTTCCAAAGTAACTAAAAAAATATTTTTTTTTCCAAAGTAACTAAAAAAATATTTTTTTTTCCAAAGTAACTAAAAAAATATTGTTTTTTCCAAAGTAACTAAAAAAATATTTTTTTTCCAAAGAAACTAAAAAAATATTTTTTTTTCCAAAGTAACTAAAAATTTTTTTTTTTTTCCAAAGTAACTAAAAAAATATTTTTTTTTCCAAAGTAACTAAAAAAATATTTTTTTTTTCCAAAGAAACTAAAAAAAATATTTTTTTTTCCAAAGTAACTAAAAAAATATTTTTTTTCCCAAAGTAACTAAAAAAATATTTTTTTTTCCAAAGTAACTAAAAAAATATTTTTTTTCCCAAAGTAACTAAAAAAATATTTTTTTTTCCAAAGTAACTAAAAAAATATTTTTTTTTCCAAAGAAACTAAAAAAAAAAATTTTTTTCCAAAGTAACTAAAAAAATAATTTTTTTTCCAAAGTAACTAAAAAAATATTTTTTTTTCCAAAGTAACTAAAAAAATAATTTTTTTTCCAAAGTAACTAAAAAAATATTTTTTTTTCCAAAGTAACTAAAAAAATAATTTTTTTTCCAAAGTAACTAAAAAAATAATTTTTTTTCCAAAGTAACTAAAAAAAATTTTTTTTTTCCAAAGTAACTAAAAAAATATTTTTTTTCCCAAAGAAACTAAAAAAATATTTTTTTTTCCAAAGTAACTAAAAAAATATTTTTTTTTCCAAAGTAACTAAAAAAATATTTTTTTTTCCAAAGTAACTAAAAAAATATTTTTTTTTCCAAAGAAACTAAAAAAAATTGTTTTTTTCCAAAGTAACTAAAAAAAATTTTTTTTTTCCAAAGTAACTAAAAAAATATTTTTTTTTCCAAAGTAACTAAAAAAATATTTTTTTTTCCAAAGTAACTAAAAAAATATTTTTTTTTCCAAAGTAACTAAAAAAATATTTTTTTTCCCAAAGTAACTAAAAAAATATTTTTTTTTCCAAAGTAACTAAAAAAATATTTTTTTTTCCAAAGAAACTAAAAAAAAATTTTTTTTTCCAAAGTAACTAAAAAAATATTTTTTTTTCCAAAGTAACTAAAAAAATATTTTTTTTTCCAAAGTAACTAAAAAAAATTTTTTTTTCCCAAAGAAACTAAAAAAAAATTTTTTTTTCCAAAGTAACTAAAATTTTTTTTTTTTTTCCAAAGAAACTAAAAAAATATTTTTTTTTCCAAAGTAACTAAAAAAATATTTTTTTTTCCAAAGTAACAAAAAAAATATTTTTTTTTCCAAAGTAACTAAAAAAATATTTTTTTTCCAAAGTAACTAAAAAAATATTTTTTTTCCAAAGTAACTAAAAAAATATTTTTTTTTCCAAAGTAACTAAAAAAATAATTTTTTTTCCAAAGTAACTAAAAAAATATTTTTTTTTCCAAAGTAACTAAAAAAATATTTTTTTTTCCAAAGTAACTAAAAAAATATTTTTTTTTCCAAAGTAACTAAAAAAATATTTTTTTTTCCAAAGTAACTAAAAAAATATTTTTTTTTCCAAAGTAACTAAAAAAAATTTTTTTTTTCCAAAGTAACAAAAAAAATATTTTTTTTTCCAAAGTAACTAAAAAAATATTTTTTTTCCAAAGTAACAAAAAAAATATTTTTTTTTCCAAAGTAACTAAAAAAATATTTTTTTTCCAAAGTAACTAAAAAAATATTTTTTTTCCAAAGTAACTAAAAAAATATTTTTTTTTCCAAAGTAACTAAAAAAATAATTTTTTTTCCAAAGTAACTAAAAAAATATTTTTTTTTCCAAAGTAACTAAAAAAATATTTTTTTTTCCAAAGTAACTAAAAAAATATTTTTTTTTCCAAAGTAACTAAAAAAATATTTTTTTTTCCAAAGTAACTAAAAAAATATTTTTTTTTCCAAAGTAACTAAAAAATTTTTTTTTTTCCAAAGTAACAAAAAAAATATTTTTTTTTCCAAAGTAACTAAAAAAATATTTTTTTTCCAAAGTAACTAAAAAAATATTTTTTTTCCAAAGTAACAAAAAAAATATTTTTTTTCCAAAGTAACTAAAAAAATATTTTTTTTCCAAAGTAACTAAAAAAATATTTTTTTTTCCAAAGTAACTAAAAAAATATTTTTTTTTCCAAAGAAACTAAAAAAATATTTTTTTTTCCAAAGTAACTAAAAAAATATTTTTTTTTCCAAAGTAACTAAAAAAATATTTTTTTTTCCAAAGTAACTAAAAAAATATTTTCTTTCCCAAAGAAACTAAAAAAATATTTTTTTTTCCAAAGTAACTAAAAAAAATTTTTTTTTCCAAAGAAACTAAAAAAATATTTTTTTTTCCAAAGTAACTAAAAAAATATTTTTTTTTCCAAAGTAACTAAAAAAATATTTTTTTTTCCAAAGTAACTAAAAAAATATTTTTTTTTCCAAAGAAACTAAAAAAAAAATTTTTTTCCCAAAGTAACTAAAAAAATATTTTTTTTTCCAAAGTAACTAAAAAAATATTTTTTTTTCCAAAGTAACTAAAAAAATATTTTTTTTTCCAAAGTAACTAAAAAAATATTTTTTTTTCCAAAGTAACTAAAAAAATATTTTTTTTTCCAAAGTAACTAAAAAAATATTTTTTTTTCCAAAGTAACTAAAAAAATATATTTTTTTCCAAAGAAACTAAAAAAATATTTTTTTTTCCAAAGTAACTAAAAAAAATATTTTTTTTCCAAAGTAACTAAAAAATTATTTTTTTCCCCAAAGTAACTAAAAAAATATTTTTTTTTCCAAAGTAACTAAAAAAATATTTTTTTTTCCAAAGTAACTAAAAAAATATTTTTTTTTCCAAAGTAACTAAAAAAATATTTTTTTTTCCAAAGTAACTAAAAAAATATTTTTTTTTCCAAAGTAACTAAAAAAATATTTTTTTTCCAAAGTAACTAAAAAAAATATTTTTTTTTCCAAAGTAACTAAAAAAATATTTTTTTTTTCCAAAGTAACTAAAAAAATATTTTTTTTCCAAAGTAACTAAAAAAATATTTTTTTTTCCAAAGTAACTAAAAAAATATTTTTTTTTCCAAAGAAACTAAAAAAATATTTTTTTTTCCAAAGTAACTAAAAAATATTTTTTTTTCCAAAGTAACTAAAAAAATATTTTTTTTTCCAAAGTAACTAAAAAAATATTTTTTTTTCCAAAGAAACTAAAAAAATATTTTTTTTCCAAAGTAACTAAAAAAATATTTTTTTTCCCAAAGTAACTAAAAAAATATTTTTTTTTCCAAAGAAACTAAAAAATATTTTTTTTTTCCAAAGTAACTAAAAAAATATTTTTTTTTCCAAAGTAACTAAAAAAATATTTTTTTTTCCAAAGTAACTAAAAAAATATTTTTTTTTCCAAAGTAACTAAAAAAATATTTTTTTTTCCAAAGTAACTAAAAAAATATTTTTTTTCCCAAAGTAACTAAAAAAATATTTTTTTTCCCAAAGTAACTAAAAAAATATTTTTTTTTCCAAAGAAACTAAAAAATATTTTTTTTTCCAAAGTAACTAAAAAAAATATTTTTTTTTCCAAAGTAACTAAAAAAATATTTTTTTTTCCAAAGTAACTAAAAAAATATTTTTTTTTCCAAAGTAACTAAAAAAAATATTTTTTTTTTCCAAAGTAACTAAAAAAATATTTTTTTTTCCAAAGTAACTAAAAAAATATTTTTTTTTCCAAAGTAACTAAAAAAATATTTTTTTTTCCAAAGTAACTAAAAAAATATTTTTTTTTCCAAAGTAACTAAAAAAATTTTTTTTTTTCCAAAGAAACTAAAAAAATATTTTTTTTTCCAAAGTAACTAAAAAAATATTTTTTTTTCCAAAGTAACTAAAAAAATATTTTTTTTTCCAAAGTAACTAAAAAAAATATTTTTTTTCCCAAAGAAACTAAAATTTTTTTTTTTTTCCAAAGTAACTAAAAAAATATTTTTTTTTCCAAAGTAACTAAAAAAATATTTTTTTTTCCAAAGAAACTAAAAAAATATTTTTTTTCCCAAAGTAACTAAAAAAATATTTTTTTTTCCAAAGTAACTAAAAAAATATTTTTTTTTCCAAAGTAACTAAAAAAATATTTTTTTCCCAAAGAAACTAAAAAAATATTTTTTTTTTCCAAAGTAACTAAAAAAATTTTTTTTTTTCCAAAGAAACTAAAAAAATATTTTTTTTTCCAAAGTAACTAAAAAAATATTTTTTTTCCCAAAGTAACTAAAAAAATATATTTTTTTCCAAAGTAACTAAAAAATATTTTTTTTTCCAAAGTAACTAAAAAAATATTTTTTTTTCCAAAGTAACTAAAAAAATATTTTTTTTTCCAAAGTAACTAAAAAAATATTTTTTTTTCCAAAGTAACTAAAAAAAATATTTTTTTTTCCAAAGTAACTAAAAAAAATTTTTTTTTTCCAAAGTAACTAAAAAAATATTTTTTTTTCCAAAGTAACTAAAAAAATATTTTTTTTTCCAAAGTAACTAAAAAAATATTTTTTTTTTCCAAAGTAACTAAAAAAATATTTTTTTTTTCCAAAGTAACTAAAAAAATATTTTTTTTTCCAAAGAAACTAAAAAAATATTTTTTTTTCCAAAGTAACTAAAAAAATATTTTTTTTTTCCAAAGTAACTAAAAAAATATTTTTTTTTCCAAAGTATCTAAATTTTTTTTTTTTTTCCAAAGTAACTAAAAAATATTTTTTTTTTCCAAAGTAACTAAAAAAATATTTTTTTTCCCAAAGTAACTAAAAAAATATTTTTTTTCCAAAGTAACTAAAAAAATATTTCTTTTTCCAAAGTAACTAAAAAAATATTTTTTTTTCCAAAGAAACTAAAAAAATATTTTTTTTTCCAAAGTAACTAAAAAAATATTTTTTTTTCCAAAGTAACTAAAAAAATATTTTTTTTTCCAAAGTAACTAAAATTTTTTTTTTTTTTCCAAAGTAACTAAAAAAATATTTTTTTTCCCAAAGTAACTAAAAAAAAATTTTTTTTCCCAAAGAAACTAAAATTTTTTTTTTTTTCCAAAGTAACTAAAAAATTTTTTTTTTTTCCAAAGAAACTAAAAAAATATTTTTTTTTCCAAAGTAACTAAAAAAATATTTTTTTTTCCAAAGTAACAAAAAAAATATTTTTTTTTTCCAAAGTAACTAAAAAAATATTTTTTTTCCAAAGTAACTAAAAAAATATTTTTTTTCCAAAGTAACTAAAAAAATATTTTTTTTTCCAAAGTAACTAAAAAAATATTTTTTTTTCCAAAGAAACTAAAAAAATATTTTTTTTTCCAAAGTAACTAAAAAAATATTTTTTTTTCCAAAGTAACTAAAAAAATATTTTTTTTTCCAAAGTAACTAAAAAAATATTTTCTTTCCCAAAGAAACTAAAAAAATATTTTTTTTTCCAAAGTAACTAAAAAAATTTTTTTTTTCCAAAGAAACTAAAAAAATATTTTTTTTTCCAAAGTAACTAAAAAAATATTTTTTTTTCCAAAGTAACTAAAAAAATATTTTTTTTTCCAAAGTAACTAAAAAAATATTTTTTTTTTCCAAAGAAACTAAAAAAAAATTTTTTTTTCCAAAGTAACTAAAAAAATATTTTTTTTTTCCAAAGTAACTAAAAAAATATTTTTTTTTCCAAAGTAACTAAAAAAATATTTTTTTTTTCCAAAGTAACTAAAAAAATATTTTTTTTTCCAAAGTAACTAAAAAAAATATTTTTTTTTCCAAAGTAACTAAAAAAATATTTTTTTTTCCAAAGTAACTAAAAAAATATTTTTTTTTCCAAAGAAACTAAAAAAAATTTTTTTTTTCCAAAGAAACTAAAAAAATATTTTTTTTTCCAAAGTAACTAAAAAAATATTTTTTTTTTCCAAAGTAACAAAAAAAATATTTTTTTTTCCAAAGTAACTAAAAAAATATTTTTTTTCCAAAGTAACTAAAAAAATATTTTTTTTCCAAAGTAACTAAAAAAATATTTTTTTTCCAAAGTAACTAAAAAAATATTTTTTTTTCCAAAGTAACTAAAAAAATATTTTTTTTTTCCAAAGTAACTAAAAAAATATTTTTTTTTCCAAAATAACTAAAAAAATATTTTTTTTTCCAAAGTAACTAAAAAAATATTTTTTTTCCAAAGTAACTAAAAAAATATTTTTTTTTTCCAATGTAACTAAAAAAATTTTTTTTTTTCCAAAGTAACTAAAATTTTTTTTTTTTTTTTCCAAAGTAACTAAAAAAATATTTTTTTTTCCAAAGAAACTAAAAAAATATTTTTTTTTTCCAAAGTAACTAAAAAAATATATTTTTTCCAAAGTAACTAAAAAAATATATTTTTTTCCAAAGAAACTAAAAAAATATTTTTTTTTCCAAAGTAACTAAAAAAATATATTTTTTTCCAAAGAAAACTAAAAAAATATTTTTTTTTCCAAAGTAACTTAAAAAAAAATTTTTTTTTCCAAAGTAACTAAAAAAATTTTTTCCCCAAAGTAACTAAAAAAATATTTTTTTTTCCAAAGTAACTAAAAAAATATTTTTTTTTCCAAAGTAACTAAAAAAATATTTTTTTTTCCAAAGTAACTAAAAAATATTTTTTTTTCCAAAGTAACTAAAAAAATTTTTTTTTTTCCAAAGTAACTAAAAAAATATTTTTTTTTCCAAAGTAACTAAAAAAAAATTTTTTTTCCCAAAGAAACTAAAAAAATATTTTTTTTTCCAAAGTAACTAAAAAAATATTTTTTTTTTCCAAAGTAACAAAAAAAATATTTTTTTTTCCAAAGTAACTAAAAAAAATATTTTTTTTCCAAAGTAACTAAAAAAATATTTTTTTTCCAAAGTAACTAAAAAAATATTTTTTTTCCAAAGTAACTAAAAAAATATTTTTTTTTCCAAAGTAACTAAAAAAATATTTTTTTTTCCAAAGTAACTAAAAAAATATTTTTTTTTCCAAAATAACTAAAAAAATATTTTTTTTTTCCAAAGTAACTAAAAAAATATTTTTTTTCCAAAGTAACTAAAAAAATATTTTTTTTTCCAATGTAACTAAAAAAAAAATTTTTTTCCAAAGTAACTAAAAATTTTTTTTTTTTTTCCAAAGTAACTAAAAAAATATTTTTTTTTCCAAAGAAACTAAAAAAATATTTTTTTTTTCCAAAGTAACTAAAAAAATATTTTTTTTCCAAAGTAACTAAAAAATATATTTTTTTCCAAAGAAACTAAAAAAATATTTTTTTTTCCAAAGTAACTAAAAAAATATATTTTTTTTCCAAAGAAACTAAAAAATATTTTTTTTTCCAAAGTAACTAAAAAAAAATTTTTTTTTTTCCAAAGTAAACTAAAAAAAATTTTTCCCCAAAGTAACTAAAAAAATATTTTTTTTCCAAAGTAACTAAAAAAATATTTTTTTTTCCAAAGTAACTAAAAAAATATTTTTTTTTTCCAAAGTAACTAAAAAAATATTTTTTTTTCCAAATCCAAAGTAACTAAAAAAATATTTTTTTTTCCAAAGTAACTAAAAAAATATTTTTTTTCCAAGTAACTAAAAAAATATTTTTTTTTCCAAAGTAACTAAAAAAATATTTTTTTTTCCAAAGTAACTAAAAAAATATTTTTTTTTCCAAAGTAACTAAAAAAATATTTTTTTTTCCAAAGTAACTAAAAAAATATTTTTTTTTCCAAAGTAACTAAAAAATATTTTTTTTTCCAAAGTAACTAAAAAAATATTTTTTTTTCCAAAGTAACTAAAAAAATATTTTTTTTCCAAAGTAACTAAAAAAATATTTTTTTTTTCCAAAGAAACTAAAAAAATATTTTTTTTCCAAAGTAACTAAAAAATATTTTTTTTCCAAAGTAACTAAAAAATATTTTTTTTTCCAAAGTAACTAAAAAATATTTTTTTTTCCAAAGTAACTAAAAAATATTTTTTTTTCCAAAGTAACTAAAAAATATTTTTTTTTCCAAAGTAACTAAAAAAATATTTTTTTTTTCCAAAGAAACTAAAAAAATATTTTTTTTTCCAAAGTAACTAAAAAAAATATTTTTTTTCCAAAGTAACTAAAAAAATATTTTTTTTCCAAAGTAACTAAAAAATATTTTTTTTTCCAAAGTAACTAAAAAAATATTTTTTTTTCCAAAGTAACTAAAAAAATATTTTTTTTTCCAAAGTAACTAAAAAAATATTTTTTTTTCCAAAGTAACTAAAAAATATTTTTTTTTCCAAAGTAACTAAAAAAATATTTTTTTTCCAAAGTAACTAAAAAATATTTTTTTTTCCAAAGTAACTAAAAAAATATTTTTTTTTCCAAAGTAACTAAAAAAATATTTTTTTTTCCAAAGTAACTAAAAAAATATTTTTTTTCCAAAGTAACTAAAAAAATATTTTTTTTTCCAAAGAAACTAAAAAAATATTTTTTTTTCCAAAGTAACTAAAAAAATATTTTTTTTCCAAAGTAACTAAAAAATATTTTTTTTTCCAAAGTAACTAAAAAAATATTTTTTTTCCCAAAGAACTAAAAAAATATTTTTTTTTCCAAAGTAACTAAAAAATATTTTTTTTTCCAAAGTAACTAAAAAAATATTTTTTTTCCAAGAAACTAAAAAAATATTTTTTTTTCCAAAGTAACTAAAAAAATTTTTTTTTTTTCCAAAGAAACTAAAAAAATATTTTTTTTTTCCAAAGTAACTAAAAAAATATTTTTTTTCCCAAAGTAACTAAAAAAATATTTTTTTTTCCAAAGTAACTAAAAAATATTTTTTTTTCCAAAGTAACTAAAAAAATATTTTTTTTTCCAAAGTAACTAAAAAAATATTTTTTTTTCCAAGTAACTAAAAAAATTTTTTTTTTTCCAAAGTAACTAAAAAAATATTTTTTTTTCCAAAGTAACTAAAAAAATTTTTTTTTTCCAAAGTAACTAAAAAAATATTTTTTTTTCCAAAGTAACAAAAAAAATATTTTTTTTCCAAAGTAACTAAAAAAATATTTTTTTTTCCAAAGTAACTAAAAAAATATTTTTTTTTCCAAAGTAACTAAAAAAATATTTTTTTTTCCAAAGAAACTAAAAAAATATTTTTTTTTCCAAAGTAACTAAAAAAATATTTTTTTTTCCAAAGTAACTAAAAAATTTTTTTTTTTTCCAAAGTATCTAAATTTTTTTTTTTTTTTCCAAAGTAACTAAAAAAATATTTTTTTTTCCAAAGTAACTAAAAAAATATTTTTTTTTCCAAAGTAACTAAAAAAATATTTTTTTTCCAAAGTAACTAAAAAATATTTCTTTTTCCAAAGTAACTAAAAAAATATTTTTTTTTCCAAAGAAACTAAAAAAATTTTTTTTTTTCCAAAGTAACAAAAAAAATTTTTTTTTTCCAAAGTAACTAAAAAAATATTTTTTTTTCCAAAGTAACTAAAAAAATATTTTTTTTTCCAAAGTAACTAAAAAAATATTTTTTTTTCCAAAGTAACTAAAAAAAAATTTTTTTTTCCAAAGTAACTAAAAAAATATTTTTTTTCCAAAGTAATTAAAAAAATATTTTTTTTTCCAAAGTAACTAAAAAAATATTTTTTTTTCCAAAGTAACTAAAAAAATATTTTTTTTTCCAAAGTAACTAAAAAAATATTTTTTTTTCCAAAGTAACTAAAAAAATATTTTTTTTTCCAAAGTAACTAAAAAATTTTTTTTTTTCCAAAGTAACTAAAAAAAATTTTTTTTTCCAAAGTAACTAAAAAAATATTTTTTTTTCCAAAGTAACTAAAAAAATATTTTTTTTTCCAAAGTAACTAAAACAATATTTTTTTTTCCAAAGTAACTAAAAAAATATTTTTTTTTCCAAAGAAACTAAAAAAATATTTTTTTTTCCAAAGTAACTAAAAAAATATTTTTTTTTCCAAAGTAACTAAAAAAATATTTTTTTTCCAAAGTAACTAAAAAAATATTTTGTTTTCAAAGTAACTAAAAAAATATTTTTTTTTCCAAAGAAACTAAAAAAAATATTTTTTTTTCCAAAGTAACTAAAAAAATATTTTTTTTTCCAAAGTAACTAAAAAAATATTTTTTTTTCCAAAGTAACTAAAAAAATATTTTTTTTTCCAAAGTAACTAAAAAAATATTTTTTTTCCAAAGTAATTAAAAAAATATTTTTTTTTCCAAAGTAACTAAAAAAATATTTTTTTTTCCAAAGTAACTAAAAAAATATTTTTTTTTCCAAAGTAACTAAAAAAATATTTTTTTTTCCAAAGTAACTAAAAAAATATTTTTTTTTCCAAAGTAACTAAAAAAATATTTTTTTTTCCAAAGTAACTAAAAAAATATTTTTTTTTCCAAAGTAACTAAAAAAATATTTTTTTTTCCAAAGTAACTAAAAAAATATTTTTTTTTCCAAAGTAACTAAAAAAATATTTTTTTTTCCAAAGTAACTAAAAAAATATTTTTTTTCCAAAGTAACTAAAAAAATATTTTTTTTCCAAAGTAACTAAAAAAATATTTTTTTTTCCAAAGTAACTAAAAAAATATTTTTTTTTCCAAAGTAACTTCCAAAGTAACTAAAAAAATATTTTTTTTCCAAAGTAACTAAAAAAATATTTTTTTTTCCAAAGTAACTAAAAAGATATTTTTTTTTCCAAAGTAACTAAAAAAATATTTTTTTTTCCAAAGTAACTAAAAAACTTTTTTTTTTCCAAAGAAACTAAAAAAAAAAAAAATTTCCAAAGTAACTAAAAAAAAAAAATTTTTTCCAAAGTAACTAAAAAAATTTTTTTTCCCCAAAGAAACTAAAAAAAAATTTTTTTTTCCAAAGTAACTAAAAATTTTTTTTTTTTTCCAAAGTAACAAAAAAAATTATTTTTTTTCCAAAGTAACTAAAAAAAAATTTTTTTTTCCAAAGAAACTAAAAAAAAATTTTTTTTTCCAAAGTAACTAAAATTTGTTTTTTTTTCCAAAGAAACTAAAGTTTTTTTTTTTTTTCCAAAGTAACTAAAAAAATATTTTTTTTTCCAAAGTAACTAAAAAAATATTTTTTTTTCCAAAGTAACTAAAAAAATATTTTTTTTCCAAAGTAACTAAAAAAATATTTCTTTTTCCAAAGTAACTAAAAAAATATTTTTTTTTCCAAAGAAACTAAAAAAATATTTTTTTTTCCAAAGTAACTAAAAAAAAAAAATTTTTCCAAAGAAACTAAAAAAATTTTTTTTTTTCCAAAGTAACTAAAAAAATATTTTTTTTCCAAAGTAACTAAAAAAATATTTTTTTTTCCAAAGTAACTAAAAAAATATTTTTTTTTCCAAAGTAACTAAAAAAAATATTTTTTTTTCCAAAGTAACTAAAAAAAATTTTTTTTTTCCAAAGTAACTAAAAAAATATTTTTTTTCCAAAGTAATTAAAAAAATATTTTTTTTTCCAAAGTAACTAAAAAAATATTTTTTTTTCCAAAGTAACTAAAAAAATATTTTTTTTTCCAAAGTAACTAAAAAAATATTTTTTTTTCCAAAGTAACTAAAAAAATATTTTTTTTTCCAAAGTAACTAAAAAAATTTTTTTTTTTCCAAAGTCACTAAAAAATTTTTTTTTTTCCAAAGTAACTAAAAAAATATTTTTTTTTCCAAAGTAACTAAAAAAATATTTTTTTTTCCAAAGTAACTAAAAAAATATTTTTTTTTCCAAAGTAACTAAAAAAAATATTTTTTTTTCCAAAGTAACTAAAAAATATTTTTTTTTCCAAAGTAACTAAAAAAATATTTTTTTTTCCAAAGTAACTAAAAAAAATATTTTTTTTTCCAAAGTAACTAAAATTTTTTTTTTTTTTCCAAAGTAACTAAAAAAATATTTTTTTTCCAAAGTAATTAAAAAAATATTTTTTTTTCCAAAGTAACTAAAAAAATATTTTTTTTTCCAAAGTAACTAAAAAAATATATTTTTTTTCCAAAGTAACTAAAAAAATATTTTTTTTTCCAAAGTAACTAAAAAAATATTTTTTTTTCCAAAGTAACTAAAAAAATTTTTTTTTTTCCAAAGTAACTAAAAAATTTTTTTTTTTCCAAAGTAACTAAAAAAATATTTTTTTTTCCAAAGTAACTAAAAAAATATTTTTTTTTCCAAAGTAACTAAAAAAATATTTTTTTTTCCAAAGTAACTAAAAAAATATTTTTTTTTCCAAAGTAACTAAAAAAATATTTTTTTTTCCAAAGAAACTAAAAAAATATTTTTTTTTCCAAAGTAACTAAAAAAATATTTTTTTTTCCAAAGTAACTAAAAAAATATTTTTTTTCCAAAGTAACTAAAAAAATATTTTGTTTTCAAAGTAACTAAAAAAATATTTTTTTTTCCAAAGAAACTAAAAAAATATTTTTTTTTCCAAAGTAACTAAAAAAATATTTTTTTTTCCAAAGTAACTAAAAAAATATTTTTTTTTCCAAAGTAACTAAAAAAATATTTTTTTTTCCAAAGTAACTAAAAAAATATTTTTTTTTCCAAAGTAACTAAAAAAATATTTTTTTTTCCAAAGTAACTAAAAAAATATTTTTTTTCCAAAGTAACTAAAAAAATATTTTTTTTTCCAAAGTAACTAAAAAAATATTTTTTTTTCCAAAGTAACTAAAAAAATATTATTTTTCCAAAGTAACTAAAAAAATATTTTTTTTTCCAAAGTAACTAAAAAGATATTTTTTTTTCCAAAGTAACTAAAAAAATATTTTTTTTTCCAAAGTAACTAAAAAAAATTTTTTTTTTCCAAAGAAACTAAAAAAATATTTTTTTTTCCAAAGTAACTAAAAAATTTTTTTTTTTTCCAAAGTAACAAAAAAAATTATTTTTTTTCCAAAGTAACTAAAAAAAAAAAATTTTTTCCAAAGAAACTAAAAAAAAAATTTTTTTTCCAAAGTAACTAAAAAATTTTTTTTTTTTCCAAAGAAACTAAAAAAATATTTTTTTTTCCAAAGTAACTAAAAAAATATTTTTTTTTCCAAAGTAACTAAAAAAATATTTTTTTTTCCAAAGTAACTAAAAAAATATTTTTTTTTCCAAAGTAACTAAAAAAATATTTTTTTTTCCAAAGTAACTAAATAAATATTTTTTTTTCCAAAGTAACTAAAAAAATATTTTTTTTCCCAAAGTAACTAAAAAAATATTTTTTTTCCCAAAGTAACTAAAAAAATATTTTTTTTCCAAAGTAACTAAAAAAATATTTTTTTTCCAAAGTAACTAAAAAAATATTTTTTTTTCCAAAGTAACTAAAAAAATATTTTTTTTTCCAAAGAAATTAAAAAAATATATTTTTTTCCAAAGTAACTAAAAAACATTTTTTTTTCCAAATAAACTAAAAAAATATTTTTTTTTCCAAAGTAACTAAAAAAATATTTTTTTTCCCAAAGTAACTAAAAAAATATTTTTTTTCCAAAGTAACTAAAAAATATTTTTTTTCCCAAAGTAACTAAAAAAATATTTTTTTTTCCAAAGTAACTAAAAAAATATTTTTTTTTCCAAAGTAACTAAAAAAATATTTTTTTTTCCAAAGTAACTAAAAAAATATTTTTTTTTCCAAAGTAACTAAAAAAATATTTTTTTTTCCAAAGTAACTAAAAAAATATTTTTTTTTCCAAAGTAACTAAAAAAATATTTTTTTTTCCAAAGTAACTAAAAAAATATTTTTTTTTCCAAAGTAACTAAAAAAATATTTTTTTTTCCAAAGTAACTAAAAAAATATATTTTTTTTCCAAAGAAACTAAAAAAATATTTTTTTTTCCAAAGTAACTAAAAAAATATATTTTTTTCCAAAGTAACTAAAAAAATATTTTTTTTCCAAAGTAACTAAAAAAATATTTTTTTTCCCAAAGAAACTAAAAAAATATTTTTTTTCCAAAGTAACTAAAAAAATATTTTTTTTTCCAAAGTAACTAAAAAAATATTTTTTTTTCCAAAGTAACTAAAAAAATATTTTTTTTTCCAAAGTAACTAAAAAAATATTTTTTTTTCCAAAGTAACTAAAAAAATATTTTTTTTTCCAAAGTAACTAAAAAAATATTTTTTTTCCAAAGTAACTAAAAAAATATTTTTTTTTCCAAAGTAACTAAAAAAATATTTTTTTTTCCAAAGTAACTAAAAAAATATTTTTTTTCCAAAGTAACTAAAAAAATATTTTTTTTTCCAAAGTAACTAAAAAGATATTTTTTTTTCCAAAGTAACTAAAAAAATATTTTTTTTTCCAAAGTAACTAAAAAAAATTTTTTTTTCCAAAGAAACTAAAAAATTTTTTTTTTTTCCAAAGTAACTAAAAATTTTTTTTTTTTTCCAAAGTAACAAAAAAAATTATTTTTTTTCCAAAGTAACTAAAAAAAAAAAAAATTTTCCAAAGAAACTAAAAAAAATTTTTTTTTTCCAAAGTAACTAAAATTTTTTTTTTTTTTCCAAAGAAACTAAAAAAATATTTTTTTTCCCAAAGTAACTAAAAAAATATTTTTTTTTCCAAAGTAACTAAAAAAATATTTTTTTTTCCAAAGTAACTAAAAAAATTTTTTTTTTTCCAAAGTAACTAAAAAAATATTTTTTTTTCCAAAGTAACTAAATAAATATTTTTTTTTCCAAAGTAACTAAAAAAATATTTTTTTTCCCAAAGTAACTAAAAAAATATTTTTTTTCCCAAAGTAACTAAAAAAATATTTTTTTTCCAAAGTAACTAAAAAAATATTTTTTTTTCCAAAGTAACTAAAAAAATATTTTTTTTTCCAAAGTAACTAAAAAAATATTTTTTTTTCCAAAGAAATTAAAAAAATATATTTTTTTCCAAAGTAACTAAAAAACATTTTTTTTTTCCAAATAAACTAAAAAAATATTTTTTTTTCCAAAGTAACTAAAAAAATATTTTTTTTCCCAAAGTAACTAAAAAAATATTTTTTTTCCAAAGTAACTAAAAAATATTTTTTTTTCCAAAGTAACTAAAAAAATATTTTTTTTTCCAAAGTAACTAAAAAAATATTTTTTTTTCCAAAGTAACTAAAAAAATATTTTTTTTTCCAAAGTAAGTAAAAAAATATTTTTTTTTCCAAAGTAACTAAAAAAATATTTTTTTTTCCAAAGTAACTAAAAAAATATTTTTTTTTCCAAAGTAACTAAAAAAATATTTTTTTTTCCAAAGTAACTAAAAAAATATTTTTTTTTCCAAAGTAACTAAAAAAATATTTTTTTTTCCAAAGTAACTAAAAAAATATATTTTTTTTCCAAAGAAACTAAAAAAATATTTTTTTTTCCAAAGTAACTAAAAAAATATATTTTTTTCCAAAGTAACTAAAAAAATATTTTTTTTTCCAAAGTAACTAAAAAAATATTTTTTTTCCCAAAGAAACTAAAAAAATATTTTTTTTCCAAAGTAACTAAAAAAATATTTTTTTTTCCAAAGTAACTAAAAAAATATTTTTTTTTCCAAAGTAACTAAAAAAATATTTTTTTTTCCAAAGTAACTAAAAAAATATTTTTTTTTCCAAAGTAACTAAAAAAATATTTTTTTTTCCAAAGTAACTAAAAAAATATTTTTTTTCCCAAAGTAACTAAAAAATTTTTTTTTTTCCAAAGTAACTAAATAAATATTTTTTTTTCCAAAGTAACTAAAAAAATATTTTTTTTCCCAAAGTAACTAAAAAAATATTTTTTTTCCCAAAGTAACTAAAAAAATATTTTTTTTCCAAAGTAACTAAAAAAATATTTTTTTTTCCAAAGTAACTAAAAAAATATATTTTTTTTCCAAAGTAACTAAAAAAATATTTTTTTTTCCAAAGAAACTAAAAAAATATTTTTTTTTCCAAAGTAACTAAAATTTTTTTTTTTTTCCAAAGTAACTAAAAAAATATTTTTTTTTCCAAAGTAACTTTTTTTTTTCCAAAGTAACTAAAAAAAAATTTTTTTCCCAAAGTAACTAAAAAAATATTTTTTTTTCCAAAGTAACTAAAAAAATATTTTTTTTTTCCAAAGTAACTAAAAAAATATTTTTTTTTCCAAAGTAACTAAAAAAATATTTTTTTTCCAAAGTAACTAAAAAAATATTTTTTTTCCAAAGTAACTAAAAAAATATTTTTTTTTCCAAAGTAACTAAAAAAATATATTTTTTTCCAAAGTAACTAAAAAAATATTTTTTTTTCCAAAGTAACTAAAAAAATATTTTTTTTTCCAAAGTAACTAAAAAAATATTTTTTTTTCCAAAGTAACTAAAAAAATATTTTTTTTTCCAAAGTAACTAAAAAAATATTTTGTTTTCCAAAGTAACTAAAAAAATATTTTTTTTCCCAAAGTAACTAAAAAAATATTTTTTTTCCCAAAGTAACTAAAAAAATATTTTTTTTTCCAAAGTAACTAAAAAAATATTTTGTTTTCCAAAGTAACTAAAAAAATATTTTTTTTCCCAAAGTAACTAAAAAAATATTTTTTTTCCAAAGTAACTAAAAAAATATTTTTTTTTCCAAAGTAACTAAAAAAATATTTTTTTTTCCAAAGTAACTAAAAAAATATTTTTTTTTCCAAAGAAATTAAAAAAATATATTTTTTTCCAAAGTAACTAAAAAACATTTTTTTTTTCCAAATAAACTAAAAAAATATTTTTTTTTCCAAAGTAACTAAAAAAATATTTTTTTTCCCAAAGTAACTAAAAAAATTTTTTTTTTCCAAAGTAACTAAAAAATATTTTTTTTTCCAAAGTAACTAAAAAAATATTTTTTTTTCCAAAGTAACTAAAAAAATATTTTTTTTTCCAAAGTAACTAAAAAAATATTTTTTTTTCCAAAGTAAGTAAAAAAATATTTTTTTTTCCAAAGTAACTAAAAAAATATTTTTTTTTCCAAAGTAACTAAAAAAATATTTTTTTTTCCAAAGTAACTAAAAAAATATTTTTTTTTCCAAAGTAACTAAAAAAATATTTTTTTTTCCAAAGTAACTAAAAAAATATTTTTTTTTCCAAAGTAACTAAAAAAATATTTTTTTTTTCCAAAGAAACTAAAAAAATATTTTTTTTTCCAAAGTAACTAAAAAAATATATTTTTTTCCAAAGTAACTAAAAAAATATTTTTTTTTCCAAAGTAACTAAAAAAATATTTTTTTTCCCAAAGAAACTAAAAAAATATTTTTTTTCCAAAGTAACTAAAAAAATATTTTTTTTTCCAAAGTAACTAAAAAAATATTTTTTTTTCCAAAGTAACTAAAAAAATATTTTTTTTTCCAAAGTAACTAAAAAAATATTTTTTTTTCCAAAGTAACTAAAAAAATATTTTTTTTTCCAAAGTAACTAAAAAAATATTTTTTTTCCCAAAGTAACTAAAAATTTTTTTTTTTTCCAAAGTAACTAAATAAATATTTTTTTTTCCAAAGTAACTAAAAAAATATTTTTTTTCCCAAAGTAACTAAAAAAATATTTTTTTTCCCAAAGTAACTAAAAAAATATTTTTTTTCCAAAGTAACTAAAAAAATATTTTTTTTTCCAAAGTAACTAAAAAAATATATTTTTTTTCCAAAGTAACTAAAAAAATATTTTTTTTTCCAAAGAAACTAAAAAAATATTTTTTTTTCCAAAGTAACTAAAATTTTTTTTTTTTTCCAAAGTAACTAAAAAAATATTTTTTTTTCCAAAGTAACTTTTTTTTTTCCAAAGTAACTAAAAAAATTTTTTTTTCCCAAAGTAACTAAAAAAATTTTTTTTTTTCCAAAGTAACTAAAAAAATATTTTTTTTTTCCAAAGTAACTAAAAAAATATTTTTTTTTCCAAAGTAACTAAAAAAATATTTTTTTTCCAAAGTAACTAAAAAAATATTTTTTTTCCAAAGTAACTAAAAAAATATTTTTTTTTCCAAAGTAACTAAAAAAATATATTTTTTTCCAAAGTAACTAAAAAAATATTTTTTTTTCCAAAGTAACTAAAAAAATATTTTTTTTTCCAAAGTAACTAAAAAAATATTTTTTTTTCCAAAGTAACTAAAAAAATATTTTGTTTTCCAAAGTAACTAAAAAAATATTTTTTTTCCCAAAGTAACTAAAAAAATATTTTTTTTCCCAAAGTAACTAAAAAAATATTTTTTTTTCCAAAGTAACTAAAAAAATATTTTGTTTTCCAAAGTAACTAAAAAAATATTTTTTTTCCCAAAGTAATTAAAAAAAAATTTTTTTTTCCAAAGTAACTAAAAAAAAATTTTTTTTTCCAAAGTAACTAAAAAAATATTTTTTTTCCCAAAGTAACTAAAAAAATATTTTTTTTTCCAAAGTAACTAAAAAAATATTTTTTTTTCCAAAGTAACTAAAAAAATATTTTTTTTCCAAAGAAACTAAAAAAATATTTTTTTTTCCAAAGTAACTAAAAAAAAAATTTTTTTTCCAAAGAAACTAAAAAAATATTTTTTTTTCCAAAGTAACTAAAAAAATATTTTTTTTCCCAAAGTAACTAAAAAAATTTTTTTTTTTCAAAGTAACTAAAAAATTTTTTTTTTTCCAAAGTAACTAAAAAAATATTTTTTTTTCCAAAGTAACTAAAAAAATATATTTTTTTCCAAAGTAACTAAAAAAATATTTTTTTTTCCAAAGTAACTAAAAAAATATTTTTTTTTCCAAAGTAACTAAAAAAATATTTTTTTTTCCAAAGTAACTAAAAAAATATTTTTTTTTCCAAAGAAACTAAAAAAATATTTTTTTTTCCAAAGTAACTAAAAAAAAAAAATTTTTTCCAAAGAAACTAAAAAAATATTTTTTTTTCCAAAGTAACTAAAAAAATATTTTTTTTCCCAAAGTAACTAAAAAAATATATTTTTTTTCAAAGTAACTAAAAATTTTTTTTTTTTCCAAAGTAACTAAAAAAATATTTTTTTTTCCAAAGTAACTAAAAAAATATTTTTTTTTCCAAAGTAACTAAAAAAATATTTTTTTTTCCAAAGTAACTAAAAAAATATTTTTTTTTCCAAAGTAACTAAAAAAATATTTTTTTTTCCAAAGTAACTAAAAAAATATTTTTTTTTCCAAAGTAACTAAAAAAATATTTTTTTTCCCAAAGTAACTAAAAAAATATATTTTTTTTCAAAGTAACTAAAAATTTTTTTTTTTTCCAAAGTAACTAAAAAAATATTTTTTTTTCCAAAGTAACTAAAAAAATATTTTTTTTTCCAAAGTAACTAAAAAAATATTTTTTTTTCCAAAGTAACTAAAAAAATATTTTTTTTTCCAAAGTAACTAAAAAAATATTTTTTTTTCCAAAGTAACTAAAAAAATATTTTTTTTTCCAAAGTAACTAAAAAAATATTTTTTTTTCCAAAGTAACTAAAAAAATATTTTTTTTTCCAAAGTAACTAAAAAAATATTTTTTTTTCCAAAGTAACTAAAAAAATATATTTTTTTTCCAAAGAAACTAAAAAAATATTTTTTTTTCCAAAGTAACTAAAAAAATATTTTTTTTTCCAAAGTAACTAAAAAAATATTTTTTTTTCCAAAGTAACTAAAAAAATATTTTTTTTCCAAAGTAACTAAAAAAATATATTTTTTTTCCAAAGAAACTAAAAAAATATTTTTTTTTCCAAAGTAACTAAAAAAATATTTTTTTTTCCAAAGTAACTAAAAAAATATTTTTTTTTCCAAAGTAACTAAAAAAATATTTTTTTTCCAAAGTAACTAAAAAAATATTTTTTTTTCCAAAGTAACTAAAAAAATATATTTTTTTCCAAAGTAACTAAAAAAATATTTTTTTTTCCAAAGTAACTAAAAAAATATTTTTTTTTCCAAAGTAACTAAAAAAATATTTTTTTTTCCAAAGTAACTAAAAAAATATTTTTTTTTCCAAAGTAACTAAAAAAATATATTTTTTTTCCAAAGAAACTAAAAAAATATTTTTTTTTCCAAAGTAACTAAAAAAATATTTTTTTTTCCAAAGTAACTAAAAAAATATTTTTTTTTCCAAAGTAACTAAAAAAATATTTTTTTTCCCAAAGAAACTAAAAAAATATTTTTTTTTCCAAAGTAACTAAAAAAATATTTTTTTTTCCAAAGTAACTAAAAAAATATTTTTTTTTCCAAAGTAACTAAAAAAATATTTTTTTTTCCAAAGTAACTAAAAAAATATTTTTTTTTCCAAAGTAACTAAAAAAATTTTTTTTTTCCAAAGTAACTAAAAAAATATTTTTTTTCCCAAAGTAACTAAAAATTTTTTTTTTTTCCAAAGTAACTAAATAAATTTTTTTTTTTCCAAAGTAACTAAAAAAATATTTTTTTCCCAAAGTAACTAAAAAAATATTTTTTTTCCCAAAGTAACTAAAAAAATATTTTTTTTCCAAAGTAACTAAAAAAATATTTTTTTTTCCAAAGTAACTATAAAAATATTTTTTTTTCCAAAGTAACTAAAAAAATATTTTTTTTTCCAAAGAAACTAAAAAAATATTTTTTTTCCAAAGTAACTAAAATCTTTTTTTTTTTTCCAAAGTAACTAAAAAAATATTTTTTTTTCCAAAGTAACTTTTTTTTTTCCAAAGTAACTAAAAAAAATTTTTTTTCCCAAAGTAACTAAAAAAATATTTTTTTTTCCAAAGTAACTAAAAAAATATTTTTTTTTCCAAAGTAATTAAAAAAATATTTTTTTTTCCAAAGTAACTAAAAAAATATTTTTTTTCCAAAGTAACTAAAAAAATATTTTTTTTTCCAAAGTAACTAAAAAAATATTTTTTTTTCCAAAGTAACTAAAAAAATATATTTTTTTCCAAAGTAACTAAAAAAATATTTTTTTTTCCAAAGTAACTAAAAAAATATTTTTTTTTCCAAAGTAACTAAAAAAATATTTTTTTTTCCAAAGTAACTAAAAAAATATTTTTTTTTCCAAAGTAACTAAAAAAATATTTTGTTTTCCAAAGTAACTAAAAAAATATTTTTTTTCCCAAAGTAACTAAAAAAATATTTTTTTTCCCAAAGTAACTAAAAAAATATTTTTTTTCCAAAGTAACTAAAAAAATATTTTTTTTTCCAAAGTAACTAAAAAAATATTTTTTTTTCCAAAGTAACTAAAAAAATATTTTTTTTCCAAAGAAACTAAAAAAATATTTTTTTTCCAAAGTAACTAAAAAATTATTTTTTTTCCAAAGTAACTAAAAAAATATTTTTTTTTCCAAAGTAACTAAAAAAATATTTTTTTTTCCAAAGAAACTAAAAAAATATTTTTTTTTCCAAAGTAACTAAAAAAAAATATTTTTTTCCAAAGAAACTAAAAAAAAAATTTTTTTTCCAAAGTAACTAAAAAATTTTTTTTTTTCCAAAGTAACTAAAAAAATATTTTTTTTTCCAAAGTAACTAAAAAAATATTTTTTTTTCCAAAGTAATTAAAAAAATATTTTTTTTTCCAAAGTAACTAAAAAAATATTTTTTTTTCCAAAGTAACTAAAAAAATATTTTTTTTCCCAAAGTAACTAAAAAAATATTTTTTTTTCCAAAGAAACTAAAAAAATATTTTTTTTTCCAAAGTAACTAAAAAATTTTTTTTTTTCCAAAGTAACTAAAAAAATATTTTTTTTTCCAAAGTAACTAAAAAAATATTTTTTTTTCCAAAGAAACTAAAAAAATATTTTTTTTCCCAAAGTAACTAAAAAAAAAAATTTTTTTCCAAAGAAACTAAAAAAATATTTTTTTTTCCAAAGTAACTAAAAAAATATTTTTTTTCCCAAAGTAACTAAAAAAATATTTTTTTTTCAAAGTAACTAAAAAATATTTTTTTTTCCAAAGTAACTAAAAAAATATTTTTTTTTCCAAAGTAACTAAAAAAATATTTTTTTTTCCAAAGTAACTAAAAAAATATTTTTTTTTCCAAAGTAACTAAAAAAATAATTTTTTTTCCAAAGTAACTAAAAAAATATTTTTTTTCCAAAGTAACTAAAAAAATATTTTTTTTTCCAAAGTAACTAAAAAAATATTTTTTTTTCCAAAGTAACTAAAAAAATATTTTTTTTTCCAAAGTAACTAAAAAAATATTTTTTTTTCCAAAGTAACTAAAAAAATATTTTTTTTTCCAAAGTAACTAAAAAAATATTTTTTTTTCCAAAGAAACTAAAAAAATATTTTTTTTTCCAAAGTAACTAAAAAAATATTTTTTTTTCCAAAGTAACTAAAAAAATATTTTTTTTTCCAAAGTAACTAAAAAAATATTTTTTTTCCCAAAGAAACTAAAAAAATATTTTTTTTTCCAAAGTAACTAAAAAAATATTTTTTTTTCCAAAGTAACTAAAAAAATATTTTTTTTTCCAAAGTAACTAAAAAAATATTTTTTTTTCCAAAGTAACTAAAAAAATATTTTTTTTTCCAAAGTAACTAAAAAAATATTTTTTTTTCCAAAGTAACTAAAAAAATATTTTTTTTCCAAAGTAACTAAAAAAATATTTTTTTTCCAAAGTAACTAAATAAATATTTTTTTTTCCAAAGTAACTAAAAAAATATTTTTTTTCCCAAAGTAACTAAAAAAATATTTTTTTTCCCAAAGTAACTAAAAAAATATTTTTTTTCCAAAGTAACTAAAAAAATATTTTTTTTTCCAAAGTAACTAAAAAAATATTTTTTTTTCCAAAGTAACTAAAAAAATATTTTTTTTTCCAAAGTAACTAAAAAAATATTTTTTTTTCCAAAGTAACTAAAATTTTTTTTTTTTTCCAAAGTAACTAAAAAAATATTTTTTTTTCCAAAGTAACTAAAAAAATATTTTTTTTTCCAAAGTAATTAAAAAAATATTTTTTTTTCCAAAGTAACTAAAAAAATATTTTTTTTTCCAAAGTAACTAAAAAAATATTTTTTTTCCCAAAGTAACTAAAAAAATATTTTTTTTTCCAAAGAAACTAAAAAAATATTTTTTTTTCCAAAGTAACTAAAAAAAATTTTTTTTTTCCAAAGTAACTAAAAAAATATTTTTTTTTCCAAAGTAACTAAAAAAATATTTTTTTTTCCAAAGAAACTAAAAAAATATTTTTTTTTCCAAAGTAACTAAAAAAAAAAAAAATTTTCCAAAGAAACTAAAAAAATATTTTTTTTTCCAAAGTAACTAAAAAAATATTTTTTTTCCCAAAGTAACTAAAAAAATATTTTTTTTTTCAAAGTAACTAAAAAATTTTTTTTTTTCCAAAGTAACTAAAAAAATATTTTTTTTTCCAAAGTAACTAAAAAAATATTTTTTTTTCCAAAGTAACTAAAAAAATATTTTTTTTTCCAAAGTAACTAAAAAAATATTTTTTTTTCCAAAGTAACTAAAAAAATATTTTTTTTTCCAAAGTAACTAAAAAAATATTTTTTTTTCCAAAGTAACTAAAAAAATATTTTTTTTTCCAAAGTAACTAAAAAAATATTTTTTTTTCCAAAGTAACTAAAAAAATATTTTTTTTTCCAAAGTAACTAAAAAAATATATTTTTTTTCCAAAGAAACTAAAAAAATATTTTTTTTTCCAAAGTAACTAAAAAAATATTTTTTTTTCCAAAGTAACTAAAAAAATATTTTTTTTTCCAAAGTAACTAAAAAAATATTTTTTTTCCAAAGTAACTAAAAAAATATATTTTTTTTCCAAAGAAACTAAAAAAATATTTTTTTTTCCAAAGTAACTAAAAAAATATTTTTTTTTCCAAAGTAACTAAAAAAATATTTTTTTTTCCAAAGTAACTAAAAAAATATTTTTTTTTCCAAAGTAACTAAAAAAATATTTTTTTTTCCAAAGTAACTAAAAAAATATATTTTTTTCCAAAGTAACTAAAAAAATATTTTTTTTTCCAAAGTAACTAAAAAAATATTTTTTTTTCCAAAGTAACTAAAAAAATATTTTTTTTTCCAAAGTAACTAAAAAAATATTTTTTTTTCCAAAGTAACTAAAAAAATATATTTTTTTTCCAAAGAAACTAAAAAAATATTTTTTTTTCCAAAGTAACTAAAAAAATATTTTTTTTTCCAAAGTAACTAAAAAAATATTTTTTTTTCCAAAGTAACTAAAAAAATATTTTTTTTCCCAAAGAAACTAAAAAAATATTTTTTTTTCCAAAGTAACTAAAAAAATATTTTTTTTTCCAAAGTAACTAAAAAAATATTTTTTTTTCCAAAGTAACTAAAAAAATATTTTTTTTTCCAAAGTAACTAAAAAAATATTTTTTTTTCCAAAGTAACTAAAAAAATTATTTTTTTTCCAAAGTAACTAAAAAAATATTTTTTTTCCCAAAGTAACTAAAAATTTTTTTTTTTTCCAAAGTAACTAAATAAATATTTTTTTTTCCAAAGTAACTAAAAAAATATTTTTTTCCCAAAGTAACTAAAAAAATATTTTTTTTCCCAAAGTAACTAAAAAAATAATTTTTTTCCAAAGTAACTAAAAAAATATTTTTTTTTCCAAAGTAACTAAAAAAATATTTTTTTTTCCAAAGTAACTAAAAAAATATTTTTTTTTCCAAAGAAACTAAAAAAATATTTTTTTTTCCAAAGTAACTAAAATCTTTTTTTTTTTTCCAAAGTAACTAAAAAAATATTTTTTTTTCCAAAGTAACTTTTTTTTTTCCAAAGTAACTAAAAAAAATTTTTTTTCCCAAAGTAACTAAAAAAATATTTTTTTTTCCAAAGTAACTAAAAAAATATTTTTTTTTCCAAAGTAACTAAAAAAATATTTTTTTTTCCAAAGTAACTAAAAAAATATTATTTTTCCAAAGTAACTAAAAAAATATTTTTTTTTCCAAAGTAACTAAAAAAATATTTTTTTTTCCAAAGTAACTAAAAAAATATTTTTTTTTCCAAAGTAACTAAAAAAATATTTTTTTTTCCAAAGTAACTAAAAAAATATTTTTTTTTCCAAAGTAACTAAAAAAATATTTTTTTTTCCAAAGTAACTAAAAAAATATTTTTTTTTCCAAAGTAACTAAAAAAATATTTTGTTTTCCAAAGTAACTAAAAAAATATTTTTTTTCCCAAAGTAACTAAAAAAATATTTTTTTTCCCAAAGTAACTAAAAAAATATTTTTTTTCCAAAGTAACTAAAAAAATATATTTTTTTCCAAAGTAACTAAAAAAATATTTTTTTTTCCAAAGTAACTAAAAAAATATTTTTTTTCCAAAGAAACTAAAAAAATATTTTTTTTCCAAAGTAACTAAAAAATTATTTTTTTTCCAAAGTAACTAAAAAAATATTTTTTTTTCCAAAGTAACTAAAAAAATATTTTTTTTTCCAAAGAAACTAAAAAAATATTTTTTTTTCCAAAGTAACTAAAAAAAAATATTTTTTTCCAAAGAAACTAAAAAAAAATATTTTTTTCCAAAGTAACTAAAAAAAATTTTTTTTTCCAAAGTAACTAAAAAAATATTTTTTTTTCCAAAGTAACTAAAAAAATATTTTTTTTTCCAAAGTAATTAAAAAAATATTTTTTTTTCCAAAGTAACTAAAAAAATATTTTTTTTTCCAAAGTAACTAAAAAAATATTTTTTTTCCCAAAGTAACTAAAAAAATATTTTTTTTTCCAAAGAAACTAAAAAAATATTTTTTTTTCCAAAGTAACTAAAAAAATTTTTTTTTTTCCAAAGTAACTAAAAAAATATTTTTTTTTCCAAAGTAACTAAAAAAATATTTTTTTTTCCAAAGAAACTAAAAAAATATTTTTTTTTCCAAAGTAACTAAAAAAAAAAAATTTTTTCCAAAGAAACTAAAAAAATATTTTTTTTTCCAAAGTAACTAAAAAAATATTTTTTTTCCCAAAGTAACTAAAAAAATATATTTTTTTTCAAAGTAACTAAAAAATATTTTTTTTTCCAAAGTAACTAAAAAAATATTTTTTTTTCCAAAGTAACTAAAAAAATATTTTTTTTTCCAAAGTAACTAAAAAAATAATTTTTTTTCCAAAGTAACTAAAAAAATATTTTTTTTTCCAAAGTAACTAAAAAAATATTTTTTTTTCCAAAGTAACTAAAAAAATATTTTTTTTTCCAAAGTAACTAAAAAAATATTTTTTTTTCCAAAGTAACTAAAAAAATATTTTTTTTTCCAAAGTAACTAAAAAAATATTTTTTTTTCCAAAGTAACTAAAAAAATATTTTTTTTTCCAAAGTAACTAAAAAAATATTTTTTTTTCCAAAGAAACTAAAAAAATATTTTTTTTTCCAAAGTAACTAAAAAAATATTTTTTTTTCCAAAGTAACTAAAAAAATATTTTTTTTTCCAAAGTAACTAAAAAAATATTTTTTTTCCCAAAGAAACTAAAAAAATATTTTTTTTTCCAAAGTAACTAAAAAAATATTTTTTTTTCCAAAGTAACTAAAAAAATATTTTTTTTTCCAAAGTAACTAAAAAAATATTTTTTTTTCCAAAGTAACTAAAAAAATATTTTTTTTTCCAAAGTAACTAAAAAAATATTTTTTTTTCCAAAGTAACTAAAAAAATATTTTTTTTTCCAAAGTAACTAAAAAAATATTTTTTTTCCAAAGTAACTAAATAAATATTTTTTTTTCCAAAGTAACTAAAAAAATATTTTTTTTCCCAAAGTAACTAAAAAAATATTTTTTTTCCCAAAGTAACTAAAAAAATATTTTTTTTCCAAAGTAACTAAAAAAATATTTTTTTTTCCAAAGTAACTAAAAAAATATTTTTTTTTCCAAAGTAACTAAAAAAATATTTTTTTTTCCAAAGTAACTAAAAAAATATTTTTTTTTCCAAAGTAACTAAAATTTTTTTTTTTTTCCAAAGTAACTAAAAAAATATTTTTTTTTCCAAATTAACTAAAAAAATATTTTTTTTTCCAAAGAAACTAAAAAAAATTTTTTTTTTCCAAAGTAACTAAAAAAAAAAAAATTTTCCAAAGAAACTAAAAAAATATTTTTTTTTCCAAAGTAACTAAAAATATATTTTTTTTCCAAAGTAACTAAAAAAATATTTTTTTTTCCAAAGTAACTAAAAAAATATTTGTTTTTCCAAAGTAACTAAAAAAATATTTTTTTTTCCAAAGTAACTAAAAAAATATTTTTTTTTCCAAAGTAACTAAAAAAATATATTTTTTTCCAAAGTAACTAAAAAAATATTTTTTTTTCCAAAGTAACAAAAAAAATATTTTTTTTTCCAAAGAAACTAAAAAAATATTTTTTTTTCCAAAGTAACTAAAAAAATATTTTTTTTTCCAAAGTAACTAAAAAAATATTTTTTTTCCCAAAGTAACTAAAAAAATATTTTTTTTCCCAAAGAAACTAAAAAAATATTTTTTTTTCCAAAGTAACTAAAAAAATATTTTTTTTTCCAAAGTAACTAAAAAAATATTTTTTTTTTCCAAAGTAACTAAAAAAATATTTTTTTTTCCAAAGTAACTAAAAAAATATTTTTTTTTCCAAAGTAACTAAAAATATATATTTTTTCCAAAGTAACTAAAAAAATATTTTTTTTCCAAAGTAACTAAAAAAATATTTTTTTTTCCAAAGTAACTAAAAAAATATTTTTTTTTCCAAAGTAACTAAAAAAATATTTTTTTTTCCAAAATAACTAAAAAAATATTTTTTTTTCCAAAGTAACTAAAGAAATTTTTTTTTCCAAAGTAACTAAAAAAAATATTTTTTTTTCCAAAGTAACTAAAAAAATATTTTTTTTCCAAAGTAACTAAAAAAATATTTTTTTTTCCAAAGTAACTAAAAAAATATTTTTTTTTCCAAAGTAACTAAAAAAATATTTTTTTTTCCAAAGTAACTAAAAAATTATTTTTTTTCCCAAAGTAACTAAAAAAATATTTTTTTTTCCAAAGTAACTAAAAAAATATTTTTTTTTCCAAAGTAACTAAAAAAATATTTTTTTTTCCAAAGAAACTAAAAAAATATTTTTTTTTCCAAAGAAACTAAAAAAATATTTTTTTTTCCAAAGTAACTAAAAAAATATTTTTTTTCACAAAGAAACTAAAAAAATATTTTTTTTTCCAAAGTAACTAAAAAAATATTTTTTTTCCCAAAGAAACTAAAAAAATATTTTTTTTCCAAAGTAACTAAAAAAATTTTTTTTTTTCCAAAGAAACTAAAAAAATTTTTTTTTTTCCAAAGTAACTAAAAAAATATTTTTTTTTCCAAAGTAACTAAAAAAATATTTTTTTTTCCAAAGTAACTAAAAAAATATTTTTTTTTCCAAAGTAACTAAAAAAATATTTTTTTTCCAAAGTAACTAAAAAAATATTTTTTTTCCAAAGTAACTAAAAAAATATTTTTTTTTCCAAAGTAACTAAAAAAATATTTTTTTTCGCAAAGTAACTAAAAAAATATTTTTTTTTCCAAAATAACTAAAAAAATATTTTTTTTCCAAAGTAACTAAAAAAATATTTTTTTTCCAAAGTAACTAAAAAAATATTTTTTTTTCCAAAGTAACTAAAAAAATATTTTTTTTTCCAAAGTAACTAAAAAAATATTTTTTTTTCCAAAGTAACTAAAAAAATATTTTTTTTTCCAAAGTAACTAAAAAAATATTTTTTTTTCCAAAGAAACTAAAAAAATATTTTTTTTTCCAAAGTAACTAAAAAAATATTTTTTTTTCCAAAGTAACTAAAAAAATATTTTTTTTTCCAAAGTAACTAAAAAAATATTTTTTTTCCAAAGTAACTAAAAAAATATTTTTTTTCCAAAGTAACTAAAAAAATATTTTTTTTTTCCAAAGTAACTAAAAAAATAATTTTTTTTCCAAAGTAACTAAAAAAATATTTTTTTTTCCAAAATAACTAAAAAAAAAATTTTTTTTCCAAAGTAACTAAAAAAATATTTTTTTTTCCAAAGTAACTAAAAAAATATTTTTTTTTCCAAAGTAACTAAAAAAATATTTTTTTTTCCAAAGTAACTAAAAAAATATTTTTTTTTCCAAAGAAACTAAAAAAATATTTTTTTTTCCAAAGTAACTAAAAAAAATTTTTTTTTTCCAAAGTAACTAAAAAAATATTTTTTTTTCCAAAGTAACTAAAAAAATATATTTTTTTTCCAAAGAAACTAAAAAAATATTTTTTTTTCCAAAGTAACTAAAAAAATATTTTTTTTTCCAAAGAAACTAAAAAAATATTTTTTTTTCCAAAGTAACTAAAAAAATATTTTTTTTTCCAAAGTAACTAAAAAAATATTTTTTTTTCCAAAGTAACTAAAAAAATATTTTTTTTTCCAAAGAAACTAAAAAAATATTTTTTTTTCCAAAGTAACTAAAAAAATATTTTTTTTTCCAAAGTAACTAAAAAAATATTTTTTTTTCCAAAGTAACTAAAAAAATATTTTTTTTTCCAAAGTAACTAAAAAAATATTTTTTTTCCAAAGTAACTAAAAAAATATTTTTTTTCCAAAGTAACTAAAAAAAATTTTTTTTTTCCAAAGTAACTAAAAAAATATTTTTTTTTCCAAAGTAACTAAAAAAATATTTTTTTTTCCAAAGTAACTAAAAAAATATTTTTTTTTCCAAAGTAACTAAAAAAATATTTTTTTTTCCAAAGTAACTAAAAAAATATTTTTTTTCCCAAAGTAACTAAAAAAATATTTTTTTTTCCAAAGTAACTAAAAAAAAATATTTTTTTCCAAAATAACTAAAAAAATATTTTTTTTTCCAAAGTAACTAAAAAAATATTTTTTTTCCAAAGTAACTAAAAAAATATTTTTTTTTCCAAAGTAACTAAAAAAATATTTTTTTTTCCAAAGTAACTAAAAAAATATTTTTTTTTCCAAAGTAACTAAAAAAATATTTTTTTTCCAAAGTAACTAAAAAAATATTTTTTTTTCCAAAGTAACTAAAAAAATATTTTTTTTTCCAAAGTAACTAAAAAAATATTTTTTTTCCCAAAGTAACTAAAAAAATATTTTTTTTTCCAAAGTAACTAAAAAAATATTTTTTTTCCCAAAGTAACTAAAAAAATTTTTTTTTTTCCAAAGTAACTAAAAAAATATTTTTTTTCCCAAAGTAACTAAAAAAATTTTTTTTTTTCCAAAGTAACTAAAAAAAATTTTTTTTTTCCAAAGAAACTAAAAAAAATTTTTTTTTCCAAAGTAACTAAAAAAAAAAATTTTTTTCCAAAGAAACTAAAAAAAAATTTTTTTTTCCAAAGTAACTAAAAAAATATTTTTTTTTCCAAAGTAACTAAAAAAATATTTTTTTTTCCAAAGTAACTAAAAAAATTTTTTTTTTTCCAAAGTAACTAAAAAAATAATTTTTTTTCCAAAGTAACTAAAAAAAATATTTTTTTTTCCAAAGTAACTAAAAAAATATTTTTTTTTCCAAAGTAACTAAAAAAATATTTTTTTTTCCAAAGTAACTAAAAATATTTTTTTTTCCAAAGTAACTAAAAAAATATTTTTTTTTCCAAAGAAACTAAAAAAAATATTTTTTTTTCCAAAGTAACTAAAAAAATATTTTTTTTCCAAAGTAACTAAAAAAATATTTTTTTTTCCAAAGTAACTAAAAAAATATTTTTTTTTCCAAAGTAACTAAAAAAATATTTTTTTTTCCAAAGAAACTAAAAAAATTTTTTTTTTTCCAAAGTAACTAAAAAAAAAAATTTTTTTCCAAACAAACTAAAAAATTTTTTTTTTTCCAAAGTAACTAAAAAAATATTTTTTTTTCCAAAGTAACTAAAAAAATATTTTTTTTTCCAAAGTAACTAAAAAAATATTTTTTTTTCCAAAGTAACTAAAAAAAATATTTTTTTTTCCAAAGTAACTAAAAAAATATTTTTTTTTCCAAAGTAACTAAAAAAAAATTTTTTTTTCCAAAGAAACTAAAAAAATATTTTTTTTTCCAAAGTAACTAAAAAAATATTTTTTTTTCCAAAGTAACTAAAAAAATATTTTTTTTTCCAAAGAAACTAAAAAAATATTTTTTTTTCCAAAGTAACTAAAAAAATATTTTTTTTTCCAAAGTAACTAAAAAAATATTTTTTTTTCCAAAGTAACTAAAAATATTTTTTTTTTTCCAAAGAAACTAAAAAAATATTTTTTTTTCCAAAGTAACTAAAAAAATATTTTTTTTTCCAAAGTAACTAAAAAAATATTTTTTTTTCCAAAGTAACTAAAAAAATATTTTTTTTTCCAAAGTAACTAAAAAAATATTTTTTTTTCCAAAGTAACTAAAAAAATATTTTTTTTCCAAAGTAACTAAAAAAATATTTTTTTTTCCAAAGAAACTAAAAAAAATATTTTTTTTTCCAAAGTAACTAAAAAAATATTTTTTTTCCAAAGTAACTAAAAAAATATTTTTTTTTCCAAAGTAACTAAAAAAATATTTTTTTTTCCAAAGTAACTAAAAAAATATTTTTTTTTCCAAAGAAACTAAAAAAAAAATTTTTTTTCCAAAGTAACTAAAAAAAAAAAAAATTTTCCAAACAAACTAAAAAATTTTTTTTTTTCCAAAGTAACTAAAAAAATATTTTTTTTTCCAAAGTAACTAAAAAAATATTTTTTTTTCCAAAGTAACTAAAAAAATATTTTTTTTTCCAAAGTAACTAAAAAAATATTTTTTTTTCCAAAGTAACTAAAAAAAATATTTTTTTTCCAAAGTAACTAAAAAAATATTTTTTTTTCCAAAGTAACTAAAAAAAAAATTTTTTTTCCAAAGAAACTAAAAAAATATTTTTTTTTCCAAAGTAACTAAAAAAATATTTTTTTTTCCAAAGTAACTAAAAAAATATTTTTTTTTCCAAAGAAACTAAAAAAATATTTTTTTTTCCAAAGTAACTAAAAAAATATTTTTTTTTCCAAAGTAACTAAAAAAATATTTTTTTTTCCAAAGTAACTAAAAATATTTTTTTTTTTCCAAAGAAACTAAAAAAATATTTTTTTTTCCAAAGTAACTAAAAAAATATTTTTTTTTCCAAAGTAACTAAAAAAATATTTTTTTTTCCAAAGTAACTAAAAAAATATTTTTTTTTCCAAAGTAACTAAAAAAATATTTTTTTTTCCAAAGTAACTAAAAAAATATTTTTTTTTCCAAAGAAACTAAAAAAACATTTTTTTTTCCAAAGTAACTAAAAAAATATTTTTTTTTCCAAAGTAACTAAAAAAATATTTTTTTTTCCAAAGTAACTAAAAAAATATTTTTTTTTCCAAAGTAACTAAAAAAAAAATTTTTTCCAAAGTAACTAAAAAAATATTTTTTTTTCCAAAGTAACTAAAAAAATATTTTTTTTCCCAAAGTAACTAAAAAAATATTTTTTTTTCCAAAGTAACTAAAAAAATATTTTTTTTTCCAAAGAAACTAAAAAAATATTTTTTTTTCCAAAGTAACTAAAAAATATTATTTTTTCCAAAGTAACTAAAAAAAAAAAAATTTTTCCAAAGAAACTAAAAAAATATTTTTTTTTCCAAAGTAACTAAAAAAATATTTTTTTTTCCAAAGAAACTAAAAAAATATTTTTTTTTCCAAAGTAACTAAAAAAATATTTTTTTTTCCAAAGTAACTAAAAAAATATTTTCTTTTCCAAAGTAACTAAAAAAATATTTTTTTTCCCAAAGAAACTAAAAAAATATTTTTTTTTCCAAAGTAACTAAAAAAATATTTTTTTTTCCAAAGTAACTAAAAAAATATTTTTTTTTCCAAAGTAACTAAAAAAATATATTTTTTTCCAAAGTAACTAAAAAAATATTTTTTTTTCCAAAGTAACTAAAAATATATTTTTTTTCCAAAGTAACTAAAAAAATATTTTTTTTCCAAAGTAACTAAAAAAATATTTTTTTTTCCAAAGTAACTAAAAAAATATTTTTTTTTCCAAAGTAACTAAAAAAATATATTTTTTTTCCAAAATAACTAAAAAAATATTTTTTTTTCCAAAGTAACTAAAAAAATATTTTTTTTCCAAAGTAACTAAAAAAATATTCTTTTTTCCAAAGTAACTAAAAAAATATTTTTTTTCCAAAGTAACTAAAAAAAATTTTTTTTTTCCAAAGTAACTAAAAAAATATTTTTTTTTCCAAAGTAACTAAAAAAATATTTTTTTTTCCAAAGTAACTAAAAAAATATTTTTTTTTCCAAAGAAACTAAAAAAATATTTTTTTTTCCAAAGTAACTAAAAAAATATTTTTTTTTCCAAAGTAACTAAAAAAATATTTTTTTTCCAAAGTAACTAAAAAAATATTTTTTTTTCCAAAGTAACTAAAAAAATATTTTTTTTTCCAAAGTAACTAAAAAAATATTTTTTTTTCCAAAGTAACTAAAAAAATATTTTTTTTTCCAAAGAAACTAAAAAAATATTTTTTTTTCCAAAGTAACTAAAAAAATATTTTTTTTTCCAAAGTAACTAAAAAAATATTTTTTTTTCCAAAGTAACTAAAAAAATTTTTTTTTTTCCAAAGTAACTAAAAAAATATTTTTTTTTCCAAAGAAACTAAAAAAAAATTTTTTTTCCAAAGTAACTAAAAAAAATTTTTTTTTTCCAAAGTAACTAAAAAATTATTTTTTTTCCCAAAGTAACTAAAAAAATATTTTTTTTTCCAAAGTAACTAAAAAAATATTTTTTTTTCCAAAGAAACTAAAAAAATATTTTTTTTTCCAAAGTAACTAAAAAAATATTTTTTTTTCCAAAGTAACTAAAAAAATATTTTTTTTTCCAAAGTAACTAAAAAAATATTTTTTTTTCCAAAGTAACTAAAAAAATATTTTTTTTTCCAAAGTAACTAAAAATATATTTTTTTTCCAAAGTAACTAAAAAAATATTTTTTTTCCAAAGTAACTAAAAAAATATTTTTTTTTCCAAAGTAACTAAAAAAATATTTTTTTTTCCAAAGTAACTAAAAAAATATTTTTTTTTCCAAAATAACTAAAAAAATATTTTTTTTTCCAAAGTAACTAAAGAAATTTTTTTTTCCAAAGTAACTAAAAAAAATATTTTTTTTTCCAAAGTAACTAAAAAAATATTTTTTTTCCAAAGTAACTAAAAAAATATTTTTTTTTCCAAAGTAACTAAAAAAATATTTTTTTTTCCAAAGTAACTAAAAAAATATTTTTTTTTCCAAAGTAACTAAAAAATTATTTTTTTTCCCAAAGTAACTAAAAAAATATTTTTTTTTCCAAAGTAACTAAAAAAATATTTTTTTTTCCAAAGTAACTAAAAAAATATTTTTTTTTCCAAAGAAACTAAAAAAATATTTTTTTTTCCAAAGAAACTAAAAAAATATTTTTTTTTCCAAAGTAACTAAAAAAATATTTTTTTTCACAAAGAAACTAAAAAAATATATTTTTTTCCAAAGTAACTAAAAAAATATTTTTTTTCCCAAAGAAACTAAAAAAATATTTTTTTTCCAAAGTAACTAAAAATTTTTTTTTTTTTCCAAAGAAACTAAAAAAATTTTTTTTTTTCCAAAGTAACTAAAAAAATATTTTTTTTTCCAAAGTAACTAAAAAAATATTTTTTTTTCCAAAGTAACTAAAAAAATATTTTTTTTTCCAAAGTAACTAAAAAAATATTTTTTTTCCAAAGTAACTAAAAAAATATTTTTTTTCCAAAGTAACTAAAAAAATATTTTTTTTTCCAAAGTAACTAAAAAAATATTTTTTTTCGCAAAGTAACTAAAAAAATATTTTTTTTTCCAAAATAACTAAAAAAATATTTTTTTTCCAAAGTAACTAAAAAAATATTTTTTTTCCAAAGTAACTAAAAAAATATTTTTTTTTCCAAAGTAACTAAAAAAATATTTTTTTTTCCAAAGTAACTAAAAAAATATTTTTTTTTCCAAAGTAACTAAAAAAATATTTTTTTTTCCAAAGAAACTAAAAAAATATTTTTTTTTCCAAAGTAACTAAAAAAATATTTTTTTTTCCAAAGTAACTAAAAAAATATTTTTTTTTCCAAAGTAACTAAAAA